>NC_084790.1:9150668-9325668 GCF_028858725.1 Colius striatus
TTCCTGAGGCTTTATGGTTTGTAAAGGACACTCACAGCCAGTTAAGTGTGGATAGTTTGGCTGAGGGCTGGTAAGTGTGTTTGGTTTGTAAAGGACACTCACAGCCAGTTAAGTGTGGACTAGTTTGGCTGAGGGCTGGTAAGTGTGTTTACTGAGGTGACTAAAGTGGTCTGTCCTGTGATTTGTTGGTATTATCTTGCCTTATAGAGCTGTCCTCCCCGAGAAATAAAAGGCCAAAGCAAGGGAGGCGTGTGTCGTGATTGCCAGCGCCAGAGACTCTCTATGCGCTGGAAGGACATTCAGAGCCAGTTCAGTGATAAAGAGTTTTGGTTGGGCTGCTCAGAGGGCGTCCTCTGGTAACTAAAGGTTTGCCTCCTGTTGGTTGCTGATGCTATGTTTCCTTTTTGTTTCGCAAGCCTAGAGAGCAATGTCACCAGAGCATTGGGCACTCCAGTACTGAGCTGCACAGCCACTGAATCTCTCTCATGAAGAAGAACAATGCGACCAAGTGAAGCATTGGATGTCTTGGCTGTGTAAGGTCTGATGGTTGCCTGTGGGGATTGATGGTGGCTATCCTGTTGTTTATTGACACTTTCCTGCCTTTTAGTTCTGTAGAGCTGGAAAGAGACGGGACCAGAAGACGGGGCACTCGTGTCCCGAGACGCCCAGCCACTTAGTCCCTGTGTGCATTGAGGAGCTGTTTGCAAAGTTAAGTGTTGAGGAGTGTGCCAGAGGGCTGGGCAGAGGTTGCCTGTGGTGATTTGCAGTGGATTTTGTGCTGTTTGTTGATGCACTGTTGCCTTGTACATCTGCTTTCCAGATAAGGGCAAGCTGAAGCGCGGGGACGCTCCTGTCCTGATCCAAAGGGTTCCTGAGGCTTTCTGGTTTGTAAAGGACACTCACAGCCAGTTAAGTGTGGAGTAGTTTGGCTGAGGGCTGGTAAGTGTGTTTACTGAGGTGACTAAAGTGGTCTGTCCTGTGATTTGTTGGTATTATCTTGCCTTATAGAGCTGTCCTCCCCAAGAAATAAAAGGCCAAAGCAAGGGAGACGTGTGTCGTGATTGCCAGCGCCAGAGACTCTCTATGCGCTGGAAGGACATTCAGAGCCAGTTCAGTGATAAAGAGTTTTGGTTGGGCTGCTCAGAGGGCGTTCTCTGGTAACTAAGGGTTTGCCTCCTGTTGGTTGCTGATGCTATGTTTCCTTTTTGTGTCGCAAGCCTAGAGAGCAATGTCACCAGAGCATTGGGCACTCCAGTACTGAGCTGCACAGCCACTGAATCTCTCTCATGAAGAAGAACAATGCGACCAAGTGAAGCATTGGATGTCTTGGCTGTGTAAGGTCTGATGGTTGCCTGTGGGGATTGATGGTGGCTATCCTGTTGTTTATTGACACTTTGCTGCCTTTTAGTTCTGTAGAGCTGGAAAGAGACGGGACCAGAAGACGGGGCACTCCTGTCCCGAGACGCCCAGCCACTTAGTCCCTGTGTGCATTGAGGAGCTGTTTGCAAAGTTAAGTGTTGAGGAGTGTGCCAGAGGGCTGGGCAGAGGTTGCCTGTGGTGATTTGCAGTGGATTTTGTGCTGTTTGTTGATGCACTGTTGCCTTGTACATCTGCTTTCCAGATAAGGGCAAGCTGAAGCGCGGGGACGCTCCTGTCCTGATCCAAAGGGTTCCTGAGGCTTTCTGGTTTGTAAAGGACACTCACAGCCAGTTAAGTGTGGAGTAGTTTGGCTGAGGGCTGGTAAGTGTGTTTACTGAGGTGACTAAAGTGGTCTGTCCTGTGATTTGTTGGTATTATCTTGCCTTATAGAGCTGTCCTCCCCAAGAAATAAAAGGCCAAAGCAAGGGAGACGTGTGTCGTGATTGCCAGCGCCAGAGACTCTCTATGCGCTGGAAGGACATTCAGAGCCAGTTCAGTGATAAAGAGTTTTGGTTGGGCTGCTCAGAGGGCGTTCTCTGGTAACTAAGGGTTTGCCTCCTGTTGGTTGCTGATGCTATGTTTCCTTTTTGTGTCGCAAGCCTAGAGAGCAATGTCACCAGAGCATTGGGCACTCCAGTACTGAGCTGCACAGCCACTGAATCTCTCTCATGAAGAAGAACAATGCGACCAAGTGAAGCATTGGATGTCTTGGCTGTGTAAGGTCTGATGGTTGCCTGTGGGGATTGATGGTGGCTATCCTGTTGTTTATTGACACTTTGCTGCCTTTTAGTTCTGTAGAGCTGGAAAGAGACGGGACCAGAAGACGGGGCACTCCTGTCGCGAGACGCCCAGCCACTTAGTCCCTGTGTGCATTGAGGAGCTGTTTGCAAAGTTAAGTGTTGAGGAGTGTGCCAGAGGGCTGGGCAGAGGTTGCCTGTGGTGATTTGCAGTGGATTTTGTGCTGTTTGTTGATGCACTGTTGCCTTGTACATCTGCTTTCCAGATAAGGGCAAGGTGAAGCGCGGGGACGCTCCTGTCCTGATCCAAAGGGTTCCTGAGGCTTTCTGGTTTGTAAAGGACACTCACAGCCAGTTAAGTGTGGAATAATTTGGCTGAGGGCTGGTAAGTGTGTTTACTGAGGTGACTAAAGTGGCCTGTCCTGTGATTTGTTGGTATTATCTTGCCTTATAGAGCTGTGCTCCCCAAGAAATAAAAGGCCAAAGCAAGGGAGACGTGTGTCGTGATTACCAGCGCCAGAGACTCTCTATGCGCTGGAAGGACATTCAGAGCCAGTTCAGTGATAAAGAGTTTTGGTTGGGCTGCTCAGAGGGCGTTCTCTGGTAACTAAAGGTTTGCCTCCTGTTGGTTGCTGATGCTATGTTTCCTTTTTGTGTCGCAAGCCTAGAGAGCAATGTCACCAGAGCATTGGGCACTCCAGTACTGAGCTGCACAGCCACTGAATCTCTCTCATGAAGAAGAACAATGCGACCAAGTGAAGCATTGGATGTCTTGGCTGTGTAAGGTCTGATGGTTGCCTGTGGGGATTGATGGTGGCTATCCTGTTGTTTATTGACACTTTCCTGCCTTTTAGTTCTGTAGAGCTGGAAAGAGACGGGACCAGAAGACGGGGCACTCGTGTCCCGAGACACCCAGCCACTTAGTCCCTGTGTGCATTGAGGAGCTGTTTGCAAAGTTAAGTGTTGAGGAGTGTGCCAGAGGGCTGGGCAGAGGTTGCCTGTGGTGATTTGCAGTGGATTTTGTGCTGTTTGTTGATGCACTGTTGCCTTGTATATCTGCTTTCCAGATAAGGGCAAGGTGAAGCACGGGGACGCTCCTGTCCTGATCCACAGGGTTCCTGAGGCTTTATGGTTTGTAAAGGACACTCACAGCCAGTTAAGTGTGGAATAGTTTGGCTGAGGGCTGGTAAGTGTGTTTACTGAGGTGACTAAAGTGGTCTGTCCTGTGATTTGTTGGTATTATCTTGCCTTATAGAGCTGTCCTCCCCAAGAAATAAAAGGCCAAAGCAAGGGAGACGTGTGTCGTGATTGCCAGCGCCAGAGACTCTCTATGCGCTGGAAGGACATTCAGAGCCAGTTCAGTGATAAAGAGTTTTGGTTGGGCTGCTCAGAGGGCGTTCTCTGGTAACTAAAGGTTTGCCTCCTGTTGGTTGCTGATGCTATGTTTCCTTTTTGTGTCGCAAGCCTAGAGAGCAATGTCAGCAGAGCATTGGGCACTCCAGTACTGAGCTGCACAGCCACTGAATCTCTCTCATGAAGAAGAACAATGCGACCAAGTGAAGCATTGGATGTCTTGGCTGTGTAAGGTCAGATGGTTGCCTGTGGGGATTGATGGTGGCTATCCTGTTGTTTATTGACACTTTGCTGCCTTTTAGTTCTGTAGAGCTGGAAAGAGACGGGACCGGAAGACGGGGCACTCCTGTCGCGAGACGCCCAGCCACTTAGTCCCTGTGTGCATTGGGGAGCTGTTTGCAAAGTTAAGTGTTGAGGAGTGTGCCAGAGGGCTGGGCAGAGGTTGCCTGTGGTGATTTGCAGTGGATTTTGTGCTGTTTGTTGATGCACTGTTGCCTTGTACATCTGCTTTCCAGATAAGGGCAAGCTGAAGCGCGGGGACGCTCCTGTCCTGATCCAAAGGGTTCCTGAGGCTTTCTGGTTTGTAAAGGACACTCACAGCCAGTTAAGTGTGGAATAGTTTGGCTGAGGGCTGGTAAGTGTGTTTACTGAGGTGACTAAAGTGGTCTGTCCTGTGATTTGTTGGTATTATCTTGCCTTATAGAGCTGTCCTCCCCAAGAAATAAAAGGCCAAAGCAAGGGAGACGTGTGTCGTGATTGCCAGCGCCAGAGACTCTCTATGCGCTGGAAGGACATTCAGAGCCAGTTCAGTGATAAAGAGTTTTGGTTGGGCTGCTCAGAGGGCGTCCTCTGGTAACTAAAGGTTTGCCTCCTGTTGGTTGCTGATGCTATATTTGCTTTTTGTGTCGCAAGCCTAGAGAGCAATGTCAGCAGAGCATTGGGCACTCCAGTACTGAGCTGCACAGCCACTGAATCTCTCTCATGAAGAAGAACAATGCGACCAAGTAAAGCATTGGATGTCTTGGCTGTGTAAGGTCTGATGGTTGCCTGTGGGGATTGATGGTGGCTATCCTGTTGTTTATTGACACTTTCCTGCCTTTTAGTTCTGTAGAGCTGGAAAGAGACGGGACCAGAAGACGGGGCACTCCTGTCCCGAGACGCTCAGCCACTTAGTCCCTGTGTGCATTGGGGAGCTGTTTGCAAAGTTAAGTGTTGAGGAGTGTGCCAGAGGGCTGGGCAGAGGTTGCCTGTGGTGATTTGCAGTGGATTTTGTGCTGTTTGTTGATGCACTGTTGCCTTGTACATCTCCTTTCCAGATAAGGGCAAGCTGAAGCGCGGGGACGCTCCTGTCCTGATCCACAGGGTTCCTGAGGCTTTCTGGTTTGTAAAGGACACTCACAGACAGTTAAGTGTGGATAGTTTGGCTGAGGGCTGGTAAGTGTGTTTGGTTTGTAAAGGACACTCACAGCCAGTTAAGTGTGGACTAGTTTGGCTGAGGGCTGGTAAGTGTGTTTACTGAGGTGACTAAAGTGGTCTGTCCTGTGATTTGTTGGTATTATCTTGCTTTATAGAGCTGTCCTCCCCGAGAAATAAAAGGCCAAAGCAAGGGAGGCGTGTGTCGTGATTGCCAGCGCCAGAGACTCTCTATGCGCTGGAAGGACATTCAGAGCCAGTTCAGTGATAAAGAGTTTTGGTTGGGCTGCTCAGAGGGCGTCCTCTGGTAACTAAAGGTTTGCCTCCTGTTGGTTGCTGATGCTATGTTTCCTTTTTGTTTCGCAAGCCTAGAGAGCAATGTCACCAGAGCATTGGGCACTCCAGTACTGAGCTGCACAGCCACTGAATCTCTCTCATGAAGAAGAACAATGCGACCAAGTGAAGCATTGGATGTCTTGGCTGTGTAAGGTCTGATGGTTGCCTGTGGGGATTGATGGTGGCTATCCTGTTGTTTATTGACACTTTCCTGCCTTTTAGTTCTATAGAGCTGGAAAGAGACGGAAGTAGAAGACGGGGCACTCTTGTCCTGAGACGCCCAGCCACTTAGTCCCTGTGTTCATTGAGGAGCTGTTTGCAAAGTTAAGTGTTGAGGAGTGTGCCAGAGGGCTGGGAAGAGGTTGCCTGTGGTGATTTGCAGTGGATTTTGTGCTGTTTGTTGATGCACTGTTGCCTTGTATATCTGCTTTCCAGATAAGGGCAAGGTGAAGCGCGGGGACGCTCCTGTCCTGATCCACAGGGTTCCTGAGGCTTTCTGGTTTGTAAAGGACACTCACAGCCAGTTAAGTGTGGAATAGTTTGGCTGAGGGCTGGTAAGTGTGTTTACTGAGGTGACTAAAGTGGTCTGTCCTGTGATTTGTTGGTATTATCTTGCCTTATAGAGCTGTCCTCCCCAAGAAATAAAAGGCCAAAGCAAGGGAGACGTGTGTCGTGATTGCCAGCGCCAGAGACTCTCTATGCGCTGGAAGGACATTCAGAGACAGTTAAGTGATAAAGAGTTTTGGTTGGGCTGCTCAGAGGGCGTCCTCTGGTAACTAAAGTTTTGCCTCCTGTTGGTTGCTGATGCTATGTTTCCTTTTTGTGTCGCAAGCCTAGAGAGCAATGTCAGCAGAGCATTGGGCACTCCAGTACTGAGCTGCACAGCCACTGAATCTCTCCCTTGAAGAAGAACAATGCGACCAAGTGAAGCATTGGATGTCTTGTCTGTGTAAGGTCTGATGGTTGCCTGTGGGGATTGATGGTGGCTATCCTGTTGTTTATTGACACTTTCCTGCCTTTTAGTTCTGTAGAGCTGGAAAGAGACGGGACCAGAAGACGGGGCACTCCTGTCGCGAGACGCCCAGCCACTTAGTCCCTGTGTGCATTGGGGAGCTGTTTGCAAAGTTAAGTGTTGAGGAGTGTGCCAGAGGGCTGGGCAGAGGTTGCCTGTGGTGATTTGCAGTGGATTTTGTGCTGTTTGTTGATGCATTGTTGCCTTGTACATCTGCTTTCCAGATAAGGGCAAGCTGAAGCGCGGGGACGCTCCTGTCCTGATCCACAGGGTTCCTGAGGCTTTCTGGTTTGTAAAGGACACTCACAGCCAGTTAAGTGTGGAATAGTTTGGCTGAGGGCTGGTAAGTGTGTTTGGTTTGTAAAGGACACTCACAGCCAGTTAAGTGTGGAATAGTTTGGCTGAGGGCTGGTAAGTGTGTTTACTGAGGTGACTAAAGTGGTCTGTCCTGTGATTTGTTGGTATTATCTTGCCTTATAGAGCTGTCCTCCCCAAGAAATAAAAGGCCAAAGCAAGGGAGGCGTGTGTCGTGATTGCCAGCGCCAGAGACTCTCTATGCGCTGGAAGGACATTCAGAGCCAGTTCAGTGATAAAGAGTTTTGGTTGGGCTGCTCAGAGGGCGTTCTCTGGTAACTAAAGGTTTGCCTCCTGTTGGTTGCTGATGCTATGTTTCCTTTTTGTGTCGCAAGCCTAGAGAGCAATGTCAGCAGAGCATTGGGCACTCCAGTACTGAGCTGCACAGCCACTGAATCTCTCTCATGAAGAAGAACAATGCGACCAAGTGAAGCATTGGATGTCTTGGCTGTGTAAGGTCAGATGGTTGCCTGTGGGGATTGATGGTGGCTATCCTGTTGTTTATTGACACTTTCTTGCCTTTTAGTTCTGTAGAGCTGGAAAGAGACGGGACCGGAAGACGGGGCACTCCTGTCGCGAGACGCCCAGCCACTTAGTCCCTGTGTGCATTGGGGAGCTGTTTGCAAAGTTAAGTGTTGAGGAGTGTGCCAGAGGGCTGGGCAGAGGTTGCCTGTGGTGATTTGCAGTGGATTTTGTGCTGTTTGTTGATGCACTGTTGCCTTGTACATCTGCTTTCCAGATAAGGGCAAGCTGAAGCGCGGGGACGCTCCTGTCCTGATCCAAAGGGTTCCTGAGGCTTTCTGGTTTGTAAAGGACACTCACAGCCAGTTAAGTGTGGAATAGTTTGGCTGAGGGCTGGTAAGTGTGTTTACTGAGGTGACTAAAGTGGTCTGTCCTGTGATTTGTTGGTATTATCTTGCCTTATAGAGCTGTCCTCCCCAAGAAATAAAAGGCCAAAGCAAGGGAGACGTGTGTCGTGATTGCCAGCGCCAGAGACTCTCTATGCGCTGGAAGGACATTCAGAGCCAGTTCAGTGATAAAGAGTTTTGGTTGGGCTGCTCAGAGGGCGTCCTCTGGTAACTAAAGGTTTGCCTCCTGTTGGTTGCTGATGCTATGTTTGCTTTTTGTGTCGCAAGCCTAGAGAGCAATGTCAGCAGAGCATTGGGCACTCCAGTACTGAGCTGCACAGCCACTGAATCTCTCTCATGAAGAAGAACAATGCGACCAAGTAAAGCATTGGATGTCTTGGCTGTGTAAGGTCTGATGGTTGCCTGTGGGGATTGATGGTGGCTATCCTGTTGTTTATTGACACTTTCCTGCCTTTTAGTTCTGTAGAGCTGGAAAGAGACGGGACCAGAAGACGGGGCACTCCTGTCCCGAGACGCTCAGCCACTTAGTCCCTGTGTGCATTGGGGAGCTGTTTGCAAAGTTAAGTGTTGAGGAGTGTGCCAGAGGGCTGGGCAGAGGTTGCCTGTGGTGATTTGCAGTGGATTTTGTGCTGTTTGTTGATGCACTGTTGCCTTGTACATCTCCTTTCCAGATAAGGGCAAGCTGAAGCGCGGGGACGCTCCTGTCCTGATCCACAGGGTTCCTGAGGCTTTCTGGTTTGTAAAGGACACTCACAGACAGTTAAGTGTGGATAGTTTGGCTGAGGGCTGGTAAGTGTGTTTGGTTTGTAAAGGACACTCACAGCCAGTTAAGTGTGGACTAGTTTGGCTGAGGGCTGGTAAGTGTGTTTACTGAGGTGACTAAAGTGGTCTGTCCTGTGATTTGTTGGTATTATCTTGCTTTATAGAGCTGTCCTCCCCGAGAAATAAAAGGCCAAAGCAAGGGAGGCGTGTGTCGTGATTGCCAGCGCCAGAGACTCTCTATGCGCTGGAAGGACATTCAGAGCCAGTTCAGTGATAAAGAGTTTTGGTTGGGCTGCTCAGAGGGCGTCCTCTGGTAACTAAAGGTTTGCCTCCTGTTGGTTGCTGATGCTATGTTTCCTTTTTGTTTCGCAAGCCTAGAGAGCAATGTCACCAGAGCATTGGGCACTCCAGTACTGAGCTGCACAGCCACTGAATCTCTCTCATGAAGAAGAACAATGCGACCAAGTGAAGCATTGGATGTCTTGGCTGTGTAAGGTCTGATGGTTGCCTGTGGGGATTGATGGTGGCTATCCTGTTGTTTATTGACACTTTCCTGCCTTTTAGTTCTGTAGAGCTGGAAAGAGACGGAAGTAGAAGACGGGGCACTCTTGTCCTGAGACGCCCAGCCACTTAGTCCCTGTGTTCATTGAGGAGCTGTTTGCAAAGTTAAGTGTTGAGGAGTGTGCCAGAGGGCTGGGAAGAGGTTGCCTGTGGTGATTTGCAGTGGATTTTGTGCTGTTTGTTGATGCACTGTTGCCTTGTATATCTGCTTTCCAGATAAGGGCAAGGTGAAGCGCGGGGACGCTCCTGTCCTGATCCACAGGGTTCCTGAGGCTTTCTGGTTTGTAAAGGACACTCACAGCCAGTTAAGTGTGGAATAGTTTGGCTGAGGGCTGGTAAGTGTGTTTACTGAGGTGACTAAAGTGGTCTGTCCTGTGATTTGTTGGTATTATCTTGCCTTATAGAGCTGTCCTCCCCAAGAAATAAAAGGCCAAAGCAAGGGAGACGTGTGTCGTGATTGCCAGCGCCAGAGACTCTCTATGCGCTGGAAGGACATTCAGAGACAGTTAAGTGATAAAGAGTTTTGGTTGGGCTGCTCAGAGGGCGTCCTCTGGTAACTAAAGTTTTGCCTCCTGTTGGTTGCTGATGCTATGTTTCCTTTTTGTGTCGCAAGCCTAGAGAGCAATGTCAGCAGAGCATTGGGCACTCCAGTACTGAGCTGCACAGCCACTGAATCTCTCCCTTGAAGAAGAACAATGCGACCAAGTGAAGCATTGGATGTCTTGTCTGTGTAAGGTCTGATGGTTGCCTGTGGGGATTGATGGTGGCTATCCTGTTGTTTATTGACACTTTCCTGCCTTTTAGTTCTGTAGAGCTGGAAAGAGACGGGACCAGAAGACGGGGCACTCCTGTCGCGAGACGCCCAGCCACTTAGTCCCTGTGTGCATTGGGGAGCTGTTTGCAAAGTTAAGTGTTGAGGAGTGTGCCAGAGGGCTGGGCAGAGGTTGCCTGTGGTGATTTGCAGTGGATTTTGTGCTGTTTGTTGATGCATTGTTGCCTTGTACATCTGCTTTCCAGATAAGGGCAAGGTGAAGCGCGGGGACGCTCCTGTCCTGATCCACAGGGTTCCTGAGGCTTTCTGGTTTGTAAAGGACACTCACAGCCAGTTAAGTGTGGAATAGTTTGGCTGAGGGCTGGTAAGTGTGTTTGGTTTGTAAAGGACACTCACAGCCAGTTAAGTGTGGAATAGTTTGGCTGAGGGCTGGTAAGTGTGTTTACTGAGGTGACTAAAGTGGTCTGTCCTGTGATTTGTTGGTATTATCTTGCCTTATAGAGCTGTCCTCCCCGAGAAATAAAAGGCCAAAGCAAGGGAGACGTGTGTCGTGATTGCTAGCGCCAGAGACTCTCTATGCTCTGGAAGGACATTAGAGCCAGTTCAGTGATAAAGAGTTTTGGTTGGGCTGCTCAGAGGGCGTCCTCTGGTAACTAAAGGTTTGCCTCCTGTTGGTTGCTGATGCTATGTTTCCTTTTTGTGTCGCAAGCCTAGAGAGCAATGTCACCAGAGCATTGGGCACTCCAGTACTGAGCTGCACAGCCACTGAATCTCTCTCATGAAGAAGAACAATGCGACCAAGTGAAGCATTGGATGTCTTGGCTGTGTAAGGTCTGATGGTTGCCTGTGGGGATTGATGGTGGCTATCCTGTTGTTTATTGACACTTTCCTGCCTTTTAGTTCTGTAGAGCTGGAAAGAGACGGGACCAGAAGACGGGGCACTCCTGTCCCGAGACGCCCAGCCACTTAGTCCCTGTGTTCATTGGGGAGCTGTTTGCAAAGTTAAGTGTTGAGGAGTGTGCCAGAGGGCTGGGCAGAGGTTGCCTGTGGTGATTTGCAGTGGATTTTGTGCTGTTTGTTGATGCACTGTTGCCTTGTACATCACCTTTCCAGATAAGGGCAAGCTGAAGCGCGGGGACGCTCCTGTCCTGATTCACAGGGTTCCTGAGGCTTTCTGGTTTGTAAAGGACACTCACAGCCAGTTAAGTGTGGAATAGTTTGGCTGAGGGCTGGTAAGTGTGTTTGGTTTGTAAAGGACACTCACAGCCAGTTAAGTGTGGAATAGTTTGGCTGAGGGCTGGTAAGTGTGTTTACTGAGGTGACTAAAGTGGTCTGTCCTGTGATTTGTTGGTATTATCTTGCCTTATAGAGCTGTCCTCCCCGAGAAATAAAAGGCCAAAGCAAGGGAGACGTGTGTCGTGATTGCCAGCGCCAGAGACTCTCTATGCGCTGGAAGGACATTCAGAGCCAGTTCAGTGATAAAGAGTTTTGGTTGGGCTGCTCAGAGTGCGTCCTCTGGTACCTAAAGGTTTGCCTCCTGTTGGTTGCTGATGCTATGTTTCCTTTTTGTGTCGCAAGCCTAGAGAGCAATGTCACCAGAGCATTGGGCACTCCAGTACTGAGCTGCACAGCCACTGAATCTCTCCCTTGAAGAGGAACAATGAGACCAAGTGAAGCATTGGATGTCTTGGCTGTGTAAGGTCTGATGGTTGCCTGTGGGGATTGATGGTGGCTATCCTGTTGTTTATTGACACTTTCCTGCCTTTTAGTTCTGTAGAGCTGGAAAGAGACGGAAGCAGAAGACGGGGCACTCTTGTCCTGAGACGCCCAGCCACTTAGTCCCTGTGTTCATTGAGGAGCTGTTTGCAAAGTTAAGTGTTGAGGAGTGTGCCAGAGGGCTGGGAAGAGGTTGCCTGTGGTGATTTGCAGTGGATTTTGTGCTGTTTGTTGATGCACTGTTGCCTTGTATATCTGCTTTCCAGATAAGGGCAAGATGAAGCGCGGGAACGCTCCTGTCCTGATCCACAGGGTTCCTGAGGCTTTATGGTTTGTAAAGGACACTCACAGCCAGTTAAGTGTGGAATAGTTTGGCTGAGGGCTGGTAAGTGTGTTTACTGAGGTGACTAAAGTGGTCTGTCCTGTGATTTGTTGGTATTATCTTGCCTTATAGAGCTGTCCTCCCCGAGAAATAAAAGGCCAAAGCAAGGGAGACGTGTGTCGTGATTGCCAGCGCCAGAGACTCTCTATGCGCTGGAAGGACATTCAGAGACAGTTAAGTGATAAAGAGTTTTGGTTGGGCTGCTCAGAGGGCGTCCTCTGGTAACTAAAGGTTTGCCTCCTGTTGGTTGCTGATGCTATGTTTCCTTTTTGTGTCGCAAGCCTAGAGAGCAATGTCAGCAGAGCATTGGGCACTCCAGTACTGAGCTGCACAGCCACTGAATCTCTCCCTTGAAGAAGAACAATGCGACCAAGTGAAGCATTGGATGTCTTGTCTTTGTAAGGTCTGATGGTTGCCTGTGGGGATTGATGGTGGCTATCCTGTTTTTAATGGCACTTTCCTGCCTTTTAGTTCTGTAGAGCTGGAAAGAGACGGGACCAGAAGACGGGGCACTCCTGTCCCGAGACGCCCAGCCACTTAGTCCCTGTGTGCATTGGGGAGCTGTTTGCAAAGTTAAGTGTTGAGGAGTGTGCCAGAGGGCTGGGCAGAGGTTGCCTGTGGTGATTTGCAGTGGATTTTGTGCTGTTTGTTGATGCACTGTTGCCTTGTACATCTCCTTTCCAGATAAGGGCAAGCTGAAGCGCGGGGACGCTCCTGTCCTGATCCACAGGGTTCCTGAGACTTTCTGGTTTGTAAAGGACACTCACAGCCAGTTAAGTGTGGAATAGTTTGGCTGAGGGCTGGTAAGTGTGTTTGGTTTGTAAAGGACACTCACAGCCAGTTAAGTGTGGAATAGTTTGGCTGAGGGCTGGTAAGTGTGTTTACTGAGGTGACTAAAGTGGTCTGTCCTGTGATTTGTTGGTATTATCTTGCCTTATAGAGCTGTCCTCCCCGAGAAATCAAAGGCCAAAGCAAGGGAGGCGTGTGTCGTGATTGCCAGCGCCAGAGACTCTCTATGCTCTGGAAGGACATTCAGATCCAGTTAAGTGATAAAGAGTTTTGATTGGGCTGCTCAGAGGGCGTCCTCTGGTAACTAAAGGTTTGCCTCCTGTTGGTTGCTGATGCTATGTTTCCTTTTTGTGTCGCAAGCCTAGAGAGCAATGTCAGCAGAGCATTGGGCACTCCAGTACTGAGCTGCACAGCCACTGAATCTCTCTCATGAAGAAGAACAATGCGACCAAGTGAAGCATTGGATGTCTTGGCTGTGTAAGGTCTGATGGTTGCCTGTGGGGATTGATGGTGGCTATCCTATTGTTTATTGACACTTTCCTGCCTTTTAGTTCTGTAGAGCTGGAAAGAGACGGGACCAGAAGACGGGGCACTCCTGTCCCGAGACGCCCAGCCACTTAGTCCCTGTGTGCATTGAGGAGGTGTTTGCAAAGTTAAGTGTTGAGGAGTGTGCCAGAGGGCTGGGCAGAGGTTGCCTGTGGTGATTTGCAGTGGATTTTGTGCTGTTTGTTGATGCACTGTTGCCTTGTACATCTGCTTTCCAGATAAGGGCAAGGTGAAGCGCGGGGACGCTCCTGTCCTGATCCACAGAGTTCCTGAGGCTTTATGGTTTGTAAAGGACACTCACAGCCAGTTAAGTGTGGAATAGTTTGGCTGAGGACTGGTAAGTGTGTTTACTGAGGTGACTAAAGTGGTCTGTCCTGTGATTTGTTGGTATTATCTTGCCTTATAGAGCTGTCCTCCCCGAGAAATAAAAGGCCAAAGCAAGGGAGGCGTGTGTCGTGATTGCCAGCGCCAGAGACTCTCTATGCTCTGAAAGGACATTCAGAGCCAGTTCAGTGATAAAGAGTTTTGGTTGGGCTGCTCAGAGGGCGTCCTCTGGTAACTAAAGTTTTGCCTCCTGTTGGTTGCTGATGCTATGTTTCCTTTTTGTGTCGCAAGCCTAGAGAGCAATGTCAGCAGAGCATTGGGCACTCCAGTACTGAGCTGCACAGCCACTGAATCTCTCCCTTGAAGAGGCATGAACAATGCGACCAAGTGAAGCATTGGATGTCTTGGCTGTGTAAGGTCTGATGGTTGCCTGTGGGGATTGATGGTGGCTATCATGTTGTTTATTGACACTTTCCTACCTTTTAGTTCTTTAGAGCTGGAAAGAGACGGGACCAGAAGACGGGGCACTCGTGTCCCGAGACGCCCAGCCACTTAGTCCCTGTGTGCATTGGGGAGCTGTTTGCAAAGTTAAGTGTTGAGGAGTGTGCCAGAGGGCTGGGCAGAGGTTGCCTGTGGTGATTTGCAGTGGATTTTGTGCTGTTTGTTGATGCACTGTTGCCTTGTATATCTGCTTTCCAGATAAGGACAAGGTGAAGCGCGGGGACGCTCCTGTCCTGATCCACAGGGTTCCTGAGGCTTTATGGTTTGTAAAGGACACTCACAGCCAGTTAAGTGTGGAATAGTTTGGCTGAGGGCTGGTAAGTGTGTTTGGTTTGTAAAGGACACTCACAGCCAGTTAAGTGTGGAATAGTTTGGCTGAGGGCTGGTAAGTGTGTTTACTGAGGTGACTAAAGTGGTCTGTCCTGTGATTTGTTGGTATTATCTTGCCTTATAGAGCTGTCCTCCCCGAGAAATAAAAGGCCAAAGCAAGGGAGGCGTGTGTCGTGATTGCCAGCGCCAGAGACTCTCTATGCGCTGGAAGGACATTCAGAGCCAGTTCAGTGATAAAGAGTTTTGGTTGGGCTGCTCAGAGGGCGTTCTCAGGTAACTAAAGGTTTGCCTCCTGTTGGTTGCTGATGCTATGTTTCCTTTTTGTGTCGCAAGCCTAGAGAGCAATGTCAGCAGAGCATTGGGCACTCCAGTACTGAGCTGCACAGCCACTGAATCTCTCTCATGAAGAAGAACAATGCGACCAAGTGAAGCATTGGATGTCTTGGCTGTGTAAGGTCTGATGGTTGCCTGTGGGGATTGATGGTGGCTATCCTGTTTATTGACACTTTCCTGCCTTTTAGTTCTGTAGAGCTGGAAAGAGACGGGACCAGAAGACGGGGCACTCCTGTCCCGAGACGCCCAGACACTTAATCCCTATGTGCATTGGGAAGCTGTTTGCAAAGTTAAGTGTTGAGGAGTGTGCCAGAGGGCTGGGCAGAGGTTGCCTGTGGTGATTTGCAGTGGATTTTGTGCTGTTTGTTGATGCACTGTTGCCTTGTACATCTGCTTTCCAGATAAGGGCAAGCTGAAGCGCGGGGACGCTCCTGTCCTGATCCAAATGGTTCCTGAGGCTTTATGGTTTGTAAAGGACACTCACAGCCAGTTAAGTGTGGAATAGTTTGGCTGAGGGCTGGTAAGTGTGTTTACTGAGGTGACTAAAGTGGTCTGTCCTGTGATTTGTTGGTATTATCTTGCCTTATAGAGCTGTCCTCCCCAAGAAATAAAAGGCCAAAGCAAGGGAGACGTGTGTCGTGATTGCCAGCGCCAGAGACTCTCTATGCGCTGGAAGGACATTCAGAGCCAGTTCAGTGATAAAGAGTTTTGGTTGGGCTGCTCAGAGGGCGTTCTCTGGTAACTAAAGGTTTGCCTCCTGTTGGTTGCTGATGCTATGTTTCCTTTTTGTGTCGCAAGCCTAGAGAGCAATGTCAGCAGAGCATTGGGCACTCCAGTACTGAGCTGCACAGCCACTGAATCTCTCTCATGAAGAAGAACAATGCGACCAAGTGAAGCATTGGATGTCTTGGCTGTGTAAGGTCTGATGGTTGCCTGTGGGGATTGATGGTGGCTATCCTGTTGTTTATTGACACTTTCCTGCCTTTTAGTTCTGTAGAGCTGGAAAGAGACGGGACCAGAAGACGGGGCACTCCTGTCCCGAGACGCCCAGCCACTTAGTCCCTGTGTACATTGGGGAGCTGTTTGCAAAGTTAAGTGTTGAGGAGTGTGCCAGAGGGCTGGGCAGAGGTTGCCTGTGGTGATTTGCAGTGGATTTTGTGCTGTTTGTTGATGCACTGTTGCCTTGTACATCTCCTTTCCAGATAAGGGCAAGCTGAAGCGCGGGGACGCTCCTGTCCTGATCCACAGGGTTCCTGAGGCTTTCTGGTTTGTAAAGGACACTCACAGCCAGTTAAGTGTGGAATAGTTTGGCTGAGGGCTGGTAAGTGTGTTTGGTTTGTAAAGGACACTCACAGCCAGTTAAGTGTGGAATAGTTTGGCTGAGGGCTGGTAAGTGTGTTTACTGAGGTGACTAAAGTGGTCTGTCCTGTGATTTGTTGGTATTATCTTGCCTTATAGAGCTGTCCTCCCCGAGAAATAAAAGGCCAAAGCAAGGGAGACGTGTGTCGTGATTGCTAGTGCCAGAGACTCTCTATGCTCTGGAAGGACATTCAGAGCCAGTTCAGTGATAAAGAGTTTTGGTTGGGCTGCTCAGAGGGCGTCCTCTGGTAACTAAAGGTTTGCCTCCTGTTGGTTGCTGATGCTATGTTTCCTTTTTGTGTCGCAAGCCTAGAGAGCAATGTCACCAGAGCATTGGGCACTCCAGTACTGAGCTGCACAGCCACTGAATCTCTCTCATGAAGAAGAACAATGCGACCAAGTGAAGCATTGGATGTCTTGGCTGTGTAAGGTCTGATGGTTGCCTGTGGGGATTGATGGTGACTATCCTGTTGTTTATTGACACTTTGCTGCCTTTTAGTTCTGTAGAGATGGAAAGAGACGGGACCAGAAGACGGGGCACTCCTGTCGCGAGACGCCCAGCCACTTAGTCCCTGTGTGCATTGGGGAGCTGTTTGCAAAGTTAAGTGTTGAGGAGTGTGCCAGAGGGCTGGGCAGAGGTTGCCTGTGGTGATTTGCAGTGGATTTTGTGCTGTTTGTTGATGCACTGTTGCCTTGTACATCTGCTTTCCAGATAAGGGCAAGCTGAAGCGCGGGGACGCTCCTGTCCTGATCCAAAGGGTTCCTGAGGCTTTCTGGTTTGTAAAGGACACTCACAGCCAGTTAAGTGTGGAATAGTTTGGCTGAGGGCTGGTAAGTGTGTTTGGTTTGTAAAGGACACTCACAGCCAGTTAAGTGTGGACTAGTTTGGCTGAGGGCTGGTAAGTGTGTTTACTGAGGTGACTAAAGTGGTCTGTCCTGTGATTTGTTGGTATTATCTTGCCTTATAGAGCTGTCCTCCCCAAGAAATAAAAGGCCAAAGCAAGGGAGACGTGTGTCGTGATTGCCAGCGCCAGAGACTCTCTATGCGCTGGAAGGACATTCAGAGCCAGTTCAGTGATAAAGAGTTTTGGTTGGGCTGCTCAGAGTGCGTCCTCTGGTAACTAAAGGTTTGCCTCCTGTTGGTTGCTGATGCTATGTTTCCTTTTTGTGTCGCAAGCCTAGAGAGCAATGTCAGCAGAGCATTGGGCACTCCAGTACTGAGCTGCACAGCCACTGAATCTCTCCCTTGAAGAGGAACAATGAGACCAAGTGAAGCATTGGATGTCTTGGCTGTGTAAGGTCTGATGGTTGCCTGTGGGGATTGATGGTGGCTATCCTGTTGTTTATTGACACTTTGCTGCCTTTTAGTTCTGTAGAGCTGGAAAGAGACGGGACCAGAAGACGGGGCACTCGTGTCCCGAGACGCCCAGCCACTTAGTCCCTGTGTGCATTGAGGAGCTGTTTGCAAAGTTAAGTGTTGAGGAGTGTGCCAGAGGGCTGGGCAGAGGTTGCCTGTGGTGATTTGCAGTGGATTTTGTGCTGTTTGTTGATACACTGTTGCCTTGTACATCTGCTTTCCAGATAAGGGCAAGCTGAATCGCGGGGACACTCCTATCCTGATCCACAGGGTTCCTGAGGCTTTATGGTTTGTAAAGGACACTCACAGCCAGTTAAGTGTGGAATAGTTTGGCTGAGGGCTGGTAAGTGTGTTTACTGAGGTGACTAAAGTGGTCTGTCCTGTGATTTGTTGGTATTATCTTGCCTTATAGAGCTGTCCTCCCCGAGAAATAAAAGGCCAAAGCAAGGGAGACGTGTGTCGTGATTGCTAGCGCCAGAGACTCTCTATGCTCTGGAAGGACATTAGAGCCAGTTCAGTGATAAAGAGTTTTGGTTGGGCTGCTCAGAGGGCGTCCTCTGGTAACTAAAGGTTTGCCTCCTGTTGGTTGCTGATGCTATGTTTCCTTTTTGTGTCGCAAGCCTAGAGAGCAATGTCAGCAGAGCATTGGGCACTCCAGTACTGAGCTGCACAGCCACTGAATCTCTCTCATGAAGAAGAACAATGCGACCAAGTGAAGCATTGGATGTCTTGGCTGTGTAAGGTCTGATGGTTGCCTGTGGGGATTGATGGTGGCTATCCTGTTGTTTATTGACACTTTCCTGCCTTTTAGTTCTGTAGAGCTGGAAAGAGACGGGACCAGAAGACGGGGCACTCCTGTCCCGAGACGCCCAGCCACTTAGTCCCTGTGTGCATTGGGGAGCTGTTTGCAAAGTTAAGTGTTGAGGAGTGTGCCAGAGGGCTGGGCAGAGGTTGCCTGTGGTGATTTGCAGTGGATTTTGTGCTGTTTGTTGATGCACTGTTGCCTTGTATATCACCTTTCCAGATAAGGGCAAGCTGAAGCGCGGGGACGCTCCTGTCCTGATTCACAGGGTTCCTGAGGCTTTCTGGTTTGTAAAGGACACTCACAGCCAGTTAAGTGTGGAATAGTTTGGCTGAGGGCTGGTAAGTGTGTTTGGTTTGTAAAGGACACTCACAGCCAGTTAAGTGTGGACTAGTTTGGCTGAGGGCTGGTAAGTGTGTTTACTGAGGTGACTAAAGTGGTCTGTCCTGTGATTTGTTGGTATTATCTTGCCTTATAGAGCTGTCCTCCCCGAGAAATAAAAGGCCAAAGCAAGGGAGACGTGTGTCGTGATTGCCAGCGCCAGAGACTCTCTATGCGCTGGAAGGACATTCAGAGCCAGTTCAGTGATAAAGAGTTTTGGTTGGGCTGCTCAGAGTGCGTCCTCTGGTACCTAAAGGTTTGCCTCCTGTTGGTTGCTGATGCTATGTTTCCTTTTTGTGTCGCAAGCCTAGAGAGCAATGTCACCAGAGCATTGGGCACTCCAGTACTGA
Source organism: Colius striatus (assembly GCF_028858725.1). Lineage (NCBI taxonomy): Eukaryota > Metazoa > Chordata > Aves > Coliiformes > Coliidae > Colius > Colius striatus. The sequence continues at coordinate 9,169,427 of NC_084790.1, forward strand.
GCTGCACAGCCACTGAATCTCTCCCTTGAAGAGGAACAATGAGACCAAGTGAAGCATTGGATGTCTTGGCTGTGTAAGGTCTGATGGTTGCCTGTGGGGATTGATGGTGGCTATCCTGTTGTTTATTGACACTTTCCTGCCTTTTAGTTCTGTAGAGCTGGAAAGAGACGGAAGCAGAAGACGGGGCACTCTTGTCCTGAGACGCCCAGCCACTTAGTCCCTGTGTTCATTGAGGAGCTGTTTGCAAAGTTAAGTGTTGAGGAGTGTGCCAGAGGGCTGGGAAGAGGTTGCCTGTGGTGATTTGCAGTGGATTTTGTGCTGTTTGTTGATGCACTGTTGCCTTGTATATCTGCTTTCCAGATAAGGGCAAGATGAAGCGCGGGAACGCTCCTGTCCTGATCCACAGGGTTCCTGAGGCTTTATGGTTTGTAAAGGACACTCACAGCCAGTTAAGTGTGGAATAGTTTGGCTGAGGGCTGGTAAGTGTGTTTACTGAGGTGACTAAAGTGGTCTGTCCTGTGATTTGTTGGTATTATCTTGCCTTATAGAGCTGTCCTCCCCGAGAAATAAAAGGCCAAAGCAAGGGAGACGTGTGTCGTGATTGCCAGCGCCAGAGACTCTCTATGCGCTGGAAGGACATTCAGAGCCAGTTCAGTGATAAAGAGTTTTGGTTGGGCTGCTCAGAGTGCGTCCTCTGGTACCTAAAGGTTTGCCTCCTGTTGGTTGCTGATGCTATGTTTCCTTTTTGTGTCGCAAGCCTAGAGAGCAATGTCACCAGAGCATTGGGCACTCCAGTACTGAGCTGCACAGCCACTGAATCTCTCCCTTGAAGAGGAACAATGAGACCAAGTGAAGCATTGGATGTCTTGGCTGTGTAAGGTCTGATGGTTGCCTGTGGGGATTGATGGTGGCTATCCTGTTGTTTATTGACACTTTCCTGCCTTTTAGTTCTGTAGAGCTGGAAAGAGACGGAAGCAGAAGACGGGGCACTCTTGTCCTGAGACGCCCAGCCACTTAGTCCCTGTGTTCATTGAGGAGCTGTTTGCAAAGTTAAGTGTTGAGGAGTGTGCCAGAGGGCTGGGAAGAGGTTGCCTGTGGTGATTTGCAGTGGATTTTGTGCTGTTTGTTGATGCACTGTTGCCTTGTATATCTGCTTTCCAGATAAGGGCAAGATGAAGCGCGGGAACGCTCCTGTCCTGATCCACAGGGTTCCTGAGGCTTTATGGTTTGTAAAGGACACTCACAGCCAGTTAAGTGTGGAATAGTTTGGCTGAGGGCTGGTAAGTGTGTTTACTGAGGTGACTAAAGTGGTCTGTCCTGTGATTTGTTGGTATTATCTTGCCTTATAGAGCTGTCCTCCCCGAGAAATAAAAGGCCAAAGCAAGGGAGACGTGTGTCGTGATTGCCAGCGCCAGAGACTCTCTATGCGCTGGAAGGACATTCAGAGCCAGTTCAGTGATAAAGAGTTTTGGTTGGGCTGCTCAGAGTGCGTCCTCTGGTACCTAAAGGTTTGCCTCCTGTTGGTTGCTGATGCTATGTTTCCTTTTTGTGTCGCAAGCCTAGAGAGCAATGTCAGCAGAGCATTGGGCACTCCAGTACTGAGCTGCACAGCCACTGAATCTCTCCCTTGAAGAGGAACAATGAGACCAAGTGAAGCATTGGATGTCTTGGCTGTGTAAGGTCTGATGGTTGCCTGTGGGGATTGATGGTGGCTATCCTGTTGTTTATTGACACTTTGCTGCCTTTTAGTTCTGTAGAGATGGAAAGAGACGGGACCAGAAGACGGGGCACTCCTGTCGCGAGACGCCCAGCCACTTAGTCCCTGTGTGCATTGAGGAGCTGTTTGCAAAGTTAAGTGTTGAGGAGTGTGCCAGAGGGCTGGGCAGAGGTTGCCTGTGGTGATTTGCAGTGGATTTTGTGCTGTTTGTTGATGCACTGTTGCCTTGTACATCTGCTTTCCAGATAAGGGCAAGGTGAAGCGCGGGGACGCTCCTGTCCTGATCCAAAGGGTTCCTGAGGCTTTCTGGTTTGTAAAGGACACTCACAGCCAGTTAAGTGTGGAATAGTTTGGCTGAGGGCTGGTAAGTGTGTTTACTGAGGTGACTAAAGTGGTTCGTCCTGTGATTTGTTGGTATTATCTTGCCTTATAGAGCTGTCCTCCCCAAGAAATAAAAGGCCAAAGCAAGGGAGACGTGTGTCGTGATTGCCAGCGCCAGAGACTCTCTATGCGCTGGAAGGACATTCAGAGCCAGTTCAGTGATAAAGAGTTTTGGTTGGGCTGCTCAGAGGGCGTTCTCTGGTAACTAAAGGTTTGCCTCCTGTTGCTTGCTGATGCTACGTTTCCTTTTTGTGTCGCAAGCCTAGAGAGCAATGTCACCAGAGCATTGGGCACTCCAGTACTGAGCTGCACAGCCACTGAATCTCTCTCATGAAGAAGAACAATGCGACCAAGTGAAGCATTGGATGTCTTGGCTGTGTAAGGTCTGATGGTTGCCTGTGGGGATTGATGGTGGCTATCCTGTTGTTTATTGACACTTTGCTGCCTTTTAGTTCTGTAGAGATGGAAAGAGACGGGACCAGAAGACGGGGCACTCCTGTCGCGAGACGCCCAGCCACTTAGTCCCTGTGTGCATTGGGGAGCTGTTTGCAAAGTTAAGTGTTGAGGAGTGTGCCAGAGGGCTGGGCAGAGGTTGCCTGTGGTGATTTGCAGTGGATTTTGTGCTGTTTGTTGATGCACTGTTGCCTTGTACATCACCTTTCCAGATAAGGGCAAGCTGAAGCGCGGGGACGCTCCTGTCCTGATTCACAGGGTTCCTGAGGCTTTCTGGTTTGTAAAGGACACTCACAGCCAGTTAAGTGTGGAATAGTTTGGCTGAGGGCTGGTAAGTGTGTTTGGTTTGTAAAGGACACTCACAGCCAGTTAAGTGTGGAATAGTTTGGCTGAGGGCTGGTAAGTGTGTTTACTGAGGTGACTAAAGTGGTCTGTCCTGTGATTTGTTGGTATTATCTTGCCTTATAGAGCTGTCCTCCCCGAGAAATAAAAGGCCAAAGCAAGGGAGACGTGTGTCGTAATTGCCAGCGCCAGAGACTCTCTATGCGCTGGAAGGACATTCAGAGCCAGTTCAGTGATAAAGAGTTTTGGTTGGGCTGCTCAGAGTGCGTCCTCTGGTACCTAAAGGTTTGCCTCCTGTTGGTTGCTGATGCTATGTTTCCTTTTTGTGTCGCAAGCCTAGAGAGCAATGTCACCAGAGCATTGGGCACTCCAGTACTGAGCTGCACAGCCACTGAATCTCTCCCTTGAAGAGGAACAATGAGACCAAGTGAAGCATTGGATGTCTTGGCTGTGTAAGGTCTGATGGTTGCCTGTGGGGATTGATGGTGGCTATCCTGTTGTTTATTGACACTTTCCTGCCTTTTAGTTCTGTAGAGCTGGAAAGAGACGGAAGCAGAAGACGGGGCACTCTTGTCCTGAGACGCCCAGCCACTTAGTCCCTGTGTTCATTGAGGAGCTGTTTGCAAAGTTAAGTGTTGAGGAGTGTGCCAGAGGGCTGGGAAGAGGTTGCCTGTGGTGATTTGCAGTGGATTTTGTGCTGTTTGTTGATGCACTGTTGCCTTGTATATCTGCTTTCCAGATAAGGGCAAGATGAAGCGCGGGAACGCTCCTGTCCTGATCCACAGGGTTCCTGAGGCTTTATGGTTTGTAAAGGACACTCACAGCCAGTTAAGTGTGGAATAGTTTGGCTGAGGGCTGGTAAGTGTGTTTACTGAGGTGACTAAAGTGGTCTGTCCTGTGATTTGTTGGTATTATCTTGCCTTATAGAGCTGTCCTCCCCGAGAAATAAAAGGCCAAAGCAAGGGAGACGTGTGTCGTGATTGCCAGCGCCAGAGACTCTCTATGCGCTGGAAGGACATTCAGAGCCAGTTCAGTGATAAAGAGTTTTGGTTGGGCTGCTCAGAGTGCGTCCTCTGGTACCTAAAGGTTTGCCTCCTGTTGGTTGCTGATGCTATGTTTCCTTTTTGTGTCGCAAGCCTAGAGAGCAATGTCACCAGAGCACTGGGCACTCCAGTACTGAGCTGCACAGCCACTGAATCTCTCCCTTGAAGAGGAACAATGAGACCAAGTGAAGCATTGGATGTCTTGGCTGTGTAAGGTCTGATGGTTGCCTGTGGGGATTGATGGTGGCTATCCTGTTGTTTATTGACACTTTGCTGCCTTTTAGTTCTGTAGAGATGGAAAGAGACGGGACCAGAAGACGGGGCACTCCTGTCGCGAGACGCCCAGCCACTTAGTCCCTGTGTGCATTGAGGAGCTGTTTGCAAAGTTAAGTGTTGAGGAGTGTGCCAGAGGGCTGGGCAGAGGTTGCCTGTGGTGATTTGCAGTGGATTTTGTGCTGTTTGTTGATGCACTGTTGCCTTGTACATCTGCTTTCCAGATAAGGGCAAGGTGAAGCGCGGGGACGCTCCTGTCCTGATCCAAAGGGTTCCTGAGGCTTTCTGGTTTGTAAAGGACACTCACAGCCAGTTAAGTGTGGAATAGTTTGGCTGAGGGCTGGTAAGTGTGTTTACTGAGGTGACTAAAGTGGTTCGTCCTGTGATTTGTTGGTATTATCTTGCCTTATAGAGCTGTCCTCCCCAAGAAATAAAAGGCCAAAGCAAGGGAGACGTGTGTCGTGATTGCCAGCGCCAGAGACTCTCTATGCGCTGGAAGGACATTCAGAGCCAGTTCAGTGATAAAGAGTTTTGGTTGGGCTGCTCAGAGGGCGTTCTCTGGTAACTAAAGGTTTGCCTCCTGTTGGTTGCTGATGCTACGTTTCCTTTTTGTGTCGCAAGCCTAGAGAGCAATGTCACCAGAGCATTGGGCACTCCAGTACTGAGCTGCACAGCCACTGAATCTCTCTCATGAAGAAGAACAATGCGACCAAGTGAAGCATTGGATGTCTTGGCTGTGTAAGGTCTGATGGTTGCCTGTGGGGATTGATGGTGGCTATCCTGTTGTTTATTGACACTTTGCTGCCTTTTAGTTCTGTAGAGATGGAAAGAGACGGGACCAGAAGACGGGGCACTCCTGTCGCGAGACGCCCAGCCACTTAGTCCCTGTGTGCATTGGGGAGCTGTTTGCAAAGTTAAGTGTTGAGGAGTGTGCCAGAGGGCTGGGCAGAGGTTGCCTGTGGTGATTTGCAGTGGATTTTGTGCTGTTTGTTGATGCACTGTTGCCTTGTACATCACCTTTCCAGATAAGGGCAAGCTGAAGCGCGGGGACGCTCCTGTCCTGATTCACAGGGTTCCTGAGGCTTTCTGGTTTGTAAAGGACACTCACAGCCAGTTAAGTGTGGAATAGTTTGGCTGAGGGCTGGTAAGTGTGTTTGGTTTGTAAAGGACACTCACAGCCAGTTAAGTGTGGAATAGTTTGGCTGAGGGCTGGTAAGTGTGTTTACTGAGGTGACTAAAGTGGTCTGTCCTGTGATTTGTTGGTATTATCTTGCCTTATAGAGCTGTCCTCCCCGAGAAATAAAAGGCCAAAGCAAGGGAGACGTGTGTCGTAATTGCCAGCGCCAGAGACTCTCTATGCGCTGGAAGGACATTCAGAGCCAGTTCAGTGATAAAGAGTTTTGGTTGGGCTGCTCAGAGTGCGTCCTCTGGTACCTAAAGGTTTGCCTCCTGTTGGTTGCTGATGCTATGTTTCCTTTTTGTGTCGCAAGCCTAGAGAGCAATGTCACCAGAGCATTGGGCACTCCAGTACTGAGCTGCACAGCCACTGAATCTCTCCCTTGAAGAGGAACAATGAGACCAAGTGAAGCATTGGATGTCTTGGCTGTGTAAGGTCTGATGGTTGCCTGTGGGGATTGATGGTGGCTATCCTGTTGTTTATTGACACTTTCCTGCCTTTTAGTTCTGTAGAGCTGGAAAGAGACGGAAGCAGAAGACGGGGCACTCTTGTCCTGAGACGCCCAGCCACTTAGTCCCTGTGTTCATTGAGGAGCTGTTTGCAAAGTTAAGTGTTGAGGAGTGTGCCAGAGGGCTGGGAAGAGGTTGCCTGTGGTGATTTGCAGTGGATTTTGTGCTGTTTGTTGATGCACTGTTGCCTTGTATATCTGCTTTCCAGATAAGGGCAAGATGAAGCGCGGGAACGCTCCTGTCCTGATCCACAGGGTTCCTGAGGCTTTATGGTTTGTAAAGGACACTCACAGCCAGTTAAGTGTGGAATAGTTTGGCTGAGGGCTGGTAAGTGTGTTTACTGAGGTGACTAAAGTGGTCTGTCCTGTGATTTGTTGGTATTATCTTGCCTTATAGAGCTGTCCTCCCCGAGAAATAAAAGGCCAAAGCAAGGGAGACGTGTGTCGTGATTGCCAGCGCCAGAGACTCTCTATGCGCTGGAAGGACATTCAGAGCCAGTTCAGTGATAAAGAGTTTTGGTTGGGCTGCTCAGAGTGCGTCCTCTGGTACCTAAAGGTTTGCCTCCTGTTGGTTGCTGATGCTATGTTTCCTTTTTGTGTCGCAAGCCTAGAGAGCAATGTCAGCAGAGCATTGGGCACTCCAGTACTGAGCTGCACAGCCACTGAATCTCTCCCTTGAAGAGGAACAATGAGACCAAGTGAAGCATTGGATGTCTTGGCTGTGTAAGGTCTGATGGTTGCCTGTGGGGATTGATGGTGGCTATCCTGTTGTTTATTGACACTTTGCTGCCTTTTAGTTCTGTAGAGATGGAAAGAGACGGGACCAGAAGACGGGGCACTCCTGTCGCGAGACGCCCAGCCACTTAGTCCCTGTGTGCATTGAGGAGCTGTTTGCAAAGTTAAGTGTTGAGGAGTGTGCCAGAGGGCTGGGCAGAGGTTGCCTGTGGTGATTTGCAGTGGATTTTGTGCTGTTTGTTGATGCACTGTTGCCTTGTACATCTGCTTTCCAGATAAGGGCAAGGTGAAGCGCGGGGACGCTCCTGTCCTGATCCAAAGGGTTCCTGAGGCTTTCTGGTTTGTAAAGGACACTCACAGCCAGTTAAGTGTGGAATAGTTTGGCTGAGGGCTGGTAAGTGTGTTTACTGAGGTGACTAAAGTGGTTCGTCCTGTGATTTGTTGGTATTATCTTGCCTTATAGAGCTGTCCTCCCCAAGAAATAAAAGGCCAAAGCAAGGGAGACGTGTGTCGTGATTGCCAGCGCCAGAGACTCTCTATGCGCTGGAAGGACATTCAGAGCCAGTTCAGTGATAAAGAGTTTTGGTTGGGCTGCTCAGAGGGCGTCCTCTGGTAACTAAAGGTTTGCCTCCTGTTGGTTGCTGATGCTACGTTTCCTTTTTGTGTCGCAAGCCTAGAGAGCAATGTCACCAGAGCATTGGGCACTCCAGTACTGAGCTGCACAGCCACTGAATCTCTCTCATGAAGAAGAACAATGCGACCAAGTGAAGCATTGGATGTCTTGGCTGTGTAAGGTCTGATGGTTGCCTGTGGGGATTGATGGTGGCTATCCTGTTGTTTATTGACACTTTGCTGCCTTTTAGTTCTGTAGAGATGGAAAGAGACGGGACCAGAAGACGGGGCACTCCTGTCGCGAGACGCCCAGCCACTTAGTCCCTGTGTGCATTGGGGAGCTGTTTGCAAAGTTAAGTGTTGAGGAGTGTGCCAGAGGGCTGGGCAGAGGTTGCCTGTGGTGATTTGCAGTGGATTTTGTGCTGTTTGTTGATGCACTGTTGCCTTGTACATCACCTTTCCAGATAAGGGCAAGCTGAAGCGCGGGGACGCTCCTGTCCTGATTCACAGGGTTCCTGAGGCTTTCTGGTTTGTAAAGGACACTCACAGCCAGTTAAGTGTGGAATAGTTTGGCTGAGGGCTGGTAAGTGTGTTTGGTTTGTAAAGGACACTCACAGCCAGTTAAGTGTGGAATAGTTTGGCTGAGGGCTGGTAAGTGTGTTTACTGAGGTGACTAAAGTGGTCTGTCCTGTGATTTGTTGGTATTATCTTGCCTTATAGAGCTGTCCTCCCCGAGAAATAAAAGGCCAAAGCAAGGGAGACGTGTGTCGTGATTGCCAGCGCCAGAGACTCTCTATGCGCTGGAAGGACATTCAGAGCCAGTTCAGTGATAAAGAGTTTTGGTTGGGCTGCTCAGAGTGCGTCCTCTGGTACCTAAAGGTTTGCCTCCTGTTGGTTGCTGATGCTATGTTTCCTTTTTGTGTCGCAAGCCTAGAGAGCAATGTCACCAGAGCATTGGGCACTCCAGTACTGAGCTGCACAGCCACTGAATCTCTCCCTTGAAGAGGAACAATGAGACCAAGTGAAGCATTGGATGTCTTGGCTGTGTAAGGTCTGATGGTTGCCTGTGGGGATTGATGGTGGCTATCCTGTTGTTTATTGACACTTTCCTGCCTTTTAGTTCTGTAGAGCTGGAAAGAGACGGAAGCAGAAGACGGGGCACTCTTGTCCTGAGACGCCCAGCCACTTAGTCCCTGTGTTCATTGAGGAGCTGTTTGCAAAGTTAAGTGTTGAGGAGTGTGCCAGAGGGCTGGGCAGAGGTTGCCTGTGTTGATTTGCAGTGGATTTTGTGCTGTTTGTTGATGCACTGTTGCCTTGTATATCTGCTTTCCAGATAAGGGCAAGATGAAGCGCGGGAACGCTCCTGTCCTGATCCACAGGGTTCCTGAGGCTTTATGGTTTGTAAAGGACACTCACAGCCAGTTAAGTGTGGAATAGTTTGGCTGAGGGCTGGTAAGTGTGTTTACTGAGGTGACTAAAGTGGTTCGTCCTGTGATTTGTTGGTATTATCTTGCCTTATAGAGCTGTCCTCCCCAAGAAATAAAAGGCCAAAGCAAGGGAGACGTGTGTCGTGATTGCCAGCGCCAGAGACTCTCTATGCGCTGGAAGGACATTCAGAGCCAGTTCAGTGATAAAGAGTTTTGGTTGGGCTGCTCAGAGGGCGTTCTCTGGTAACTAAAGGTTTGCCTCCTGTTGGTTGCTGATGCTATGTTTCCTTTTTGTGTCGCAAGCCTAGAGAGCAATGTCACCAGAGCATTGGGCACTCCAGTACTGAGCTGCACAGCCACTGAATCTCTCTCATGAAGAAGAACAATGCGACCAAGTGAAGCATTGGATGTCTTGGCTGTGTAAGGTCTGATGGTTGCCTGTGGGGATTGATGGTGGCTATCCTGTTGTTTATTGACACTTTGCTGCCTTTTAGTTCTGTAGAGATGGAAAGAGACGGGACCAGAAGACGGGGCACTCCTGTCGCGAGACGCCCAGCCACTTAGTCCCTGTGTGCATTGGGGAGCTGTTTGCAAAGTTAAGTGTTGAGGAGTGTGCCAGAGGGCTGGGCAGAGGTTGCCTGTGGTGATTTGCAGTGGATTTTGTGCTGTTTGTTGATGCACTGTTGCCTTGTACATCTGCTTTCCAGATAAGGGCAAGCTGAAGCGCGGGGACGCTCCTGTCCTGATCCAAAGGGTTCCTGAGGCTTTCTGGTTTGTAAAGGACACTCACAGACAGTTAAGTGTGGAATAGTTTGGCTGAGGGCTGGTAAGTGTGTTTGGTTTGTAAAGGACACTCACAGCCAGTTAAGTGTGGACTAGTTTGGCTGAGGGCTGGTAAGTGTGTTTACTGAGGTGACTAAAGTGGTCTGTCCTGTGATTTGTTGGTATTATCTTGCCTTATAGAGCTGTCCTCCCCGAGAAATAAAAGGCCAAAGCAAGGGAGGCGTGTGTCGTGATTGCCAGCGCCAGAGACTCTCTATGCGCTGGAAGGACATTCAGAGCCAGTTCAGTGATAAAGAGTTTTGGTTGGGCTGCTCAGAGTGCGTCCTCTGGTAACTAAAGGTTTGCCTCCTGTTGGTTGCTGATGCTATGTTTCCTTTTTGTGTCGCAAGCCTAGAGAGCAATGTCAGCAGAGCATTGGGCACTCCAGTACTGAGCTGCACAGCCACTGAATCTCTCTCATGAAGAGGAACAATGAGACCAAGTGAAGCATTGGATGTCTTGGCTGTGTAAGGTCTGATGGTTGCCTGTGGGGATTGATGGTGGCTATCCTGTTGTTTATTGACACTTTGCTGCCTTTTAGTTCTGTAGAGCTGGAAAGAGACGGGACCAGAAGACGGGGCACTCGTGTCCCGAGACGCCCAGCCACTTAGTCCCTGTGTGCATTGAGGAGCTGTTTGCAAAGTTAAGTGTTGAGGAGTGTGCCAGAGGGCTGGGCAGAGGTTGCCTGTGGTGATTTGCAGTGGATTTTGTGCTGTTTGTTGATACACTGTTGCCTTGTACATCTGCTTTCCAGATAAGGGCAAGCTGAATCGCGGGGACACTCCTATCCTGATCCAGAGGGTTCCTGAGGCTTTATGGTTTGTAAAGGACACTCACAGCCAGTTAAGTGTGGAATAGTTTGGCTGAGGGCTGGTAAGTGTGTTTACTGAGGTGACTAAAGTGGTCTGTCCTGTGATTTGTTGGTATTATCTTGCCTTATAGAGCTGTCCTCCCCGAGAAATAAAAGGCCAAAGCAAGGGAGACGTGTGTCGTGATTGCTAGCGCCAGAGACTCTCTATGCTCTGGAAGGACATTAGAGCCAGTTCAGTGATAAAGAGTTTTGGTTGGGCTGCTCAGAGGGCGTCCTCTGGTAACTAAAGGTTTGCCTCCTGTTGGTTGCTGATGCTATGTTTCCTTTTTGTGTCGCAAGCCTAGAGAGCAATGTCACCAGAGCATTGGGCACTCCAGTACTGAGCTGCACAGCCACTGAATCTCTCTCATGAAGAAGAACAATGCGACCAAGTGAAGCATTGGATGTCTTGGCTGTGTAAGGTCTGATGGTTGCCTGTGGGGATTGATGGTGGCTATCCTGTTGTTTATTGACACTTTGCTGCCTTTTAGTTCTGTAGAGCTGGAAAGAGACGGGACCAGAATACGGGGCACTCCTGTCCCGAGACGCTCAGCCACTTAGTCCCTGTGTGCATTGAGGAGCTGTTTGCAAAGTTAAGTGTTGAGGAGTGTGCCAGAGGGCTGGGCAGAGGTTGCCTGTGGTGATTTGCAGGGGATTTTGTGCTGTTTGTTGATGCACTGTTGCCTTGTACATCTCCTTTCCAGATAAGGGCAAGCTGAAGCGCGGGGACGCTCCTGTCCTGATTCACAGGGTTCCTGAGGCTTTCTGGTTTGTAAAGGACACTCACAGCCAGTTAAGTGTGGAATAGTTTGGCTGAGGGCTGGTAAGTGTGTTTGGTTTGTAAAGGACACTCACAGCCAGTTAAGTGTGGAATAGTTTGGCTGAGGGCTGGTAAGTGTGTTTACTGAGGTGACTAAAGTGGTCTGTCCTGTGATTTGTTGGTATTATCTTGCCTTATAGAGCTGTCCTCCCCGAGAAATAAAAGGCCAAAGCAAGGGAGACGTGTGTCGTGATTGCCAGCGCCAGAGACTCTCTATGCGCTGGAAGGACATTCAGAGCCAGTTCAGTGATAAAGAGTTTTGGTTGGGCTGCTCAGAGTGCGTCCTCTGGTACCTAAAGGTTTGCCTCCTGTTGGTTGCTGATGCTATGTTTCCTTTTTGTGTCGCAAGCCTAGAGAGCAATGTCACCAGAGCATTGGGCACTCCAGTACTGAGCTGCACAGCCACTGAATCTCTCCCTTGAAGAGGAACAATGAGACCAAGTGAAGAATTGGATGTCTTGGCTGTGTAAGGTCTGATGGTTGCCTGTGGGGATTGATGGTGGCTATCCTGTTGTTTATTGACACTTTCCTGCCTTTTAGTTCTGTAGAGCTGGAAAGAGACGGAAGCAGAAGACGGGGCACTCTTGTCCTGAGACGCCCAGCCACTTAGTCCCTGTGTTCATTGAGGAGCTGTTTGCAAAGTTAAGTGTTGAGGAGTGTGCCAGAGGGCTGGGAAGAGGTTGCCTGTGGTGATTTGCAGTGGATTTTGTGCTGTTTGTTGATGCACTGTTGCCTTGTATATCTGCTTTCCAGATAAGGGCAAGATGAAGCGCGGGAACGCTCCTGTCCTGATCCACAGGGTTCCTGAGGCTTTATGGTTTGTAAAGGACACTCACAGCCAGTTAAGTGTGGAATAGTTTGGCTGAGGGCTGGTAAGTGTGTTTACTGAGGTGACTAAAGTGGTCTGTCCTGTGATTTGTTGGTATTATCTTGCCTTATAGAGCTGTCCTCCCCGAGAAATAAAAGGCCAAAGCAAGGGGGACGTGTGTCGTGATTGCCAGCGCCAGAGACTCTCTATGCGCTGGAAGGACATTCAGAGCCAGTTCAGTGATAAAGAGTTTTGGTTGGGCTGCTCAGAGTGCGTCCTCTGGTACCTAAAGGTTTGCCTCCTGTTGGTTGCTGATGCTATGTTTCCTTTTTGTGTCGCAAGCCTAGAGAGCAATGTCAGCAGAGCATTGGGCACTCCAGTACTGAGCTGCACAGCCACTGAATCTCTCCCTTGAAGAGGAACAATGAGACCAAGTGAAGCATTGGATGTCTTGGCTGTGTAAGGTCTGATGGTTGCCTGTGGGGATTGATGGTGGCTATCCTGTTGTTTATTGACACTTTGCTGCCTTTTAGTTCTGTAGAGATGGAAAGAGACGGGACCAGAAGACGGGGCACTCCTGTCGCGAGACGCCCAGCCACTTAGTCCCTGTGTGCATTGAGGAGCTGTTTGCAAAGTTAAGTGTTGAGGAGTGTGCCAGAGGGCTGGGCAGAGGTTGCCTGTGGTGATTTGCAGTGGATTTTGTGCTGTTTGTTGATGCACTGTTGCCTTGTACATCTGCTTTCCAGATAAGGGCAAGGTGAAGCGCGGGGACGCTCCTGTCCTGATCCAAAGGGTTCCTGAGGCTTTCTGGTTTGTAAAGGACACTCACAGCCAGTTAAGTGTGGAATAGTTTGGCTGAGGGCTGGTAAGTGTGTTTACTGAGGTGACTAAAGTGGTTCGTCCTGTGATTTGTTGGTATTATCTTGCCTTATAGAGCTGTCCTCCCCAAGAAATAAAAGGCCAAAGCAAGGGAGACGTGTGTCGTGATTGCCAGCGCCAGAGACTCTCTATGCGCTGGAAGGACATTCAGAGCCAGTTCAGTGATAAAGAGTTTTGGTTGGGCTGCTCAGAGGGCGTTCTCTGGTAACTAAAGGTTTGCCTCCTGTTGGTTGCTGATGCTACGTTTCCTTTTTGTGTCGCAAGCCTAGAGAGCAATGTCACCAGAGCATTGGGCACTCCAGTACTGAGCTGCACAGCCACTGAATCTCTCTCATGAAGAAGAACAATGCGACCAAGTGAAGCATTGGATGTCTTGGCTGTGTAAGGTCTGATGGTTGCCTGTGGGGATTGATGGTGGCTATCCTGTTGTTTATTGACACTTTGCTGCCTTTTAGTTCTGTAGAGCTGGAAAGAGACGGGACCAGAAGACGGGGCACTCCTGTCGCGAGACGCCCAGCCACTTAGTCCCTGTGTGCATTGGGGAGCTGTTTGCAAAGTTAAGTGTTGAGGAGTGTGCCAGAGGGCTGGGCAGAGGTTGCCTGTGTTGATTTGCAGTGGATTTTGTGCTGTTTGTTGATGCACTGTTGCCTTGTATATCTGCTTTCCAGATAAGGGCAAGATGAAGCGCGGGAACGCTCCTGTCCTGATCCACAGGGTTCCTGAGGCTTTATGGTTTGTAAAGGACACTCACAGCCAGTTAAGTGTGGAATAGTTTGGCTGAGGGCTGGTAAGTGTGTTTACTGAGGTGACTAAAGTGGTTCGTCCTGTGATTTGTTGGTATTATCTTGCCTTATAGAGCTGTCCTCCCCAAGAAATAAAAGGCCAAAGCAAGGGAGACGTGTGTCGTGATTGCCAGCGCCAGAGACTCTCTATGCGCTGGAAGGACATTCAGAGCCAGTTCAGTGATAAAGAGTTTTGTTTGGGCTGCTCAGAGGGCGTCCTCTGGTAACTAAAGGTTTGCCTCCTGTTGGTTGCTGATGCTATGTTTCCTTTTTGTGTCGCAAGCCTAGAGAGCAATGTCACCAGAGCATTGGGCACTCCAGTACTGAGCTGCACAGCCACTGAATCTCTCTCATGAAGAAGAACAATGCGACCAAGTGAAGCATTGGATGTCTTGGCTGTGTAAGGTCTGATGGTTGCCTGTGGGGATTGATGGTGGCTATCCTGTTGTTTATTGACACTTTGCTGCCTTTTAGTTCTGTAGAGATGGAAAGAGACGGGACCAGAAGACGGGGCACTCCTGTCGCGAGACGCCCAGCCACTTAGTCCCTGTGTGCATTGGGGAGCTGTTTGCAAAGTTAAGTGTTGAGGAGTGTGCCAGAGGGCTGGGCAGAGGTTGCCTGTGGTGATTTGCAGTGGATTTTGTGCTGTTTGTTGATGCACTGTTGCCTTGTACATCTGCTTTCCAGATAAGGGCAAGCTGAAGCGCGGGGACGCTCCTGTCCTGATCCAAAGGGTTCCTGAGGCTTTCTGGTTTGTAAAGGACACTCACAGACAGTTAAGTGTGGAATAGTTTGGCTGAGGGCTGGTAAGTGTGTTTGGTTTGTAAAGGACACTCACAGCCAGTTAAGTGTGGACTAGTTTGGCTGAGGGCTGGTAAGTGTGTTTACTGAGGTGACTAAAGTGGTCTGTCCTGTGATTTGTTGGTATTATCTTGCCTTATAGAGCTGTCCTCCCCGAGAAATAAAAGGCCAAAGCAAGGGAGGCGTGTGTCGTGATTGCCAGCGCCAGAGACTCTCTATGCGCTGGAAGGACATTCAGAGCCAGTTCAGTGATAAAGAGTTTTGGTTGGGCTGCTCAGAGTGCGTCCTCTGGTAACTAAAGGTTTGCCTCCTGTTGGTTGCTGATGCTATGTTTCCTTTTTGTGTCGCAAGCCTAGAGAGCAATGTCAGCAGAGCATTGGGCACTCCAGTACTGAGCTGCACAGCCACTGAATCTCTCTCATGAAGAGGAACAATGAGACCAAGTGAAGCATTGGATGTCTTGGCTGTGTAAGGTCTGATGGTTGCCTGTGGGGATTGATGGTGGCTATCCTGTTGTTTATTGACACTTTGCTGCCTTTTAGTTCTGTAGAGCTGGAAAGAGACGGGACCAGAAGACGGGGCACTCGTGTCCCGAGACGCCCAGCCACTTAGTCCCTGTGTGCATTGAGGAGCTGTTTGCAAAGTTAAGTGTTGAGGAGTGTGCCAGAGGGCTGGGCAGAGGTTGCCTGTGGTGATTTGCAGTGGATTTTGTGCTGTTTGTTGATACACTGTTGCCTTGTACATCTGCTTTCCAGATAAGGGCAAGCTGAATCGCGGGGACACTCCTATCCTGATCCAGAGGGTTCCTGAGGCTTTATGGTTTGTAAAGGACACTCACAGCCAGTTAAGTGTGGAATAGTTTGGCTGAGGGCTGGTAAGTGTGTTTACTGAGGTGACTAAAGTGGTCTGTCCTGTGATTTGTTGGTATTATCTTGCCTTATAGAGCTGTCCTCCCCGAGAAATAAAAGGCCAAAGCAAGGGAGACGTGTGTCGTGATTGCTAGCGCCAGAGACTCTCTATGCTCTGGAAGGACATTAGAGCCAGTTCAGTGATAAAGAGTTTTGGTTGGGCTGCTCAGAGGGCGTCCTCTGGTAACTAAAGGTTTGCCTCCTGTTGGTTGCTGATGCTATGTTTCCTTTTTGTGTCGCAAGCCTAGAGAGCAATGTCACCAGAGCATTGGGCACTCCAGTACTGAGCTGCACAGCCACTGAATCTCTCTCATGAAGAAGAACAATGCGACCAAGTGAAGCATTGGATGTCTTGGCTGTGTAAGGTCTGATGGTTGCCTGTGGGGATTGATGGTGGCTATCCTGTTGTTTATTGACACTTTGCTGCCTTTTAGTTCTGTAGAGCTGGAAAGAGACGGGACCAGAATACGGGGCACTCCTGTCCCGAGACGCTCAGCCACTTAGTCCCTGTGTGCATTGAGGAGCTGTTTGCAAAGTTAAGTGTTGAGGAGTGTGCCAGAGGGCTGGGCAGAGGTTGCCTGTGGTGATTTGCAGGGGATTTTGTGCTGTTTGTTGATGCACTGTTGCCTTGTACATCTCCTTTCCAGATAAGGGCAAGCTGAAGCGCGGGGACGCTCCTGTCCTGATTCACAGGGTTCCTGAGGCTTTCTGGTTTGTAAAGGACACTCACAGCCAGTTAAGTGTGGAATAGTTTGGCTGAGGGCTGGTAAGTGTGTTTGGTTTGTAAAGGACACTCACAGCCAGTTAAGTGTGGAATAGTTTGGCTGAGGGCTGGTAAGTGTGTTTACTGAGGTGACTAAAGTGGTCTGTCCTGTGATTTGTTGGTATTATCTTGCCTTATAGAGCTGTCCTCCCCGAGAAATAAAAGGCCAAAGCAAGGGAGACGTGTGTCGTGATTGCCAGCGCCAGAGACTCTCTATGCGCTGGAAGGACATTCAGAGCCAGTTCAGTGATAAAGAGTTTTGGTTGGGCTGCTCAGAGTGCGTCCTCTGGTACCTAAAGGTTTGCCTCCTGTTGGTTGCTGATGCTATGTTTCCTTTTTGTGTCGCAAGCCTAGAGAGCAATGTCACCAGAGCATTGGGCACTCCAGTACTGAGCTGCACAGCCACTGAATCTCTCCCTTGAAGAGGAACAATGAGACCAAGTGAAGAATTGGATGTCTTGGCTGTGTAAGGTCTGATGGTTGCCTGTGGGGATTGATGGTGGCTATCCTGTTGTTTATTGACACTTTCCTGCCTTTTAGTTCTGTAGAGCTGGAAAGAGACGGAAGCAGAAGACGGGGCACTCTTGTCCTGAGACGCCCAGCCACTTAGTCCCTGTGTTCATTGAGGAGCTGTTTGCAAAGTTAAGTGTTGAGGAGTGTGCCAGAGGGCTGGGCAGAGTTTGCCTGTGGTGATTTGCAGTGGATTTTGTGCTGTTTGTTGATGCACTGTTGCCTTGTATATCTGCTTTCCAGATGAGGGCAAGATGAAGCGCGGGAACGCTCCTGTCCTGATCCACAGGGTTCCTGAGGCTTTATGGTTTGTAAAGGACACTCACAGCCAGTTAAGTGTGGAATAGTTTTGCTGAGGGCTGGTAAGTGTGTTTACTGAGGTGACTAAAGTGGTCTGTCCTGTGATTTGTTGGTATTATCTTGCCTTATAGAGCTGTCCTCCCCGAGAAATAAAAGGCCAAAGCAAGGGAGACGTGTGTCGTGATTGCCAGTGCCAGAGACTCTCTATGCGCTGGAAGGACATTCAGAGCCAGTTCAGTGATAAAGAGTTTTGGTTGGGCTGCTCAGAGTGCGTCCTCTGGTACCTAAAGGTTTGCCTCCTGTTGGTTGCTGATGCTATGTTTCCTTTTTGTGTCGCAAGCCTAGAGAGCAATGTCAGCAGAGCATTGGGCACTCCAGTACTGAGCTGCACAGCCACTGAATCTCTCCCTTGAAGAGGAACAATGAGACCAAGTGAAGCATTGGATGTCTTGGCTGTGTAAGGTCTGATGGTTGCCTGTGGGGATTGATGGTGGCTATCCTGTTGTTTATTGACACTTTCCTGCCTTTTAGTTCTGTAGAGCTGGAAAGAGACGGGACCAGAAGACGGGGCACTCGTGTCCTGAGACGCCCAGCCACTTAGTCCCTGTGTGCATTGAGGAGCTGTTTGCAAAGTTAAGTGTTGAGGAGTGTGCCAGAGGGCTGGGCAGAGGTTGCTTGTGGTGATTTGCAGTGGATTTTGTGCTGTTTGTTGATACACTGTTGCCTTGTACATCTGCTTTCCAGATAAGGGCAAGCTGAATCGCGGGGACGCTCCTATCCTGATCCACAGGGTTCCTGAGGCTTTATGGTTTGTAAAGGACACTCACAGCCAGTTAAGTGTGGAATAGTTTGGCTGAGGGCTGGTAAGTGTGTTTACTGAGGTGACTAAAGTGGTCTGTCCTGTGATTTGTTGGTATTATCTTGCCTTATAGAGCTGTCCTCCCCGAGAAATAAAAGGCCAAAGCAAGGGAGACGTGTGTCGTGATTGCTAGCGCCAGAGACTCTCTATGCTCTGGAAGGACATTAGAGCCAGTTCAGTGATAAAGAGTTTTGGTTGGGCTGCTCAGAGGGCGTCCTCTGGTAACTAAAGGTTTGCCTCCTGTTGGTTGCTGATGCTATGTTTCCTTTTTGTGTCGCAAGCCTAGAGAGCAATGTCACCAGAGCATTGGGCACTCCAGTACTGAGCTGCACAGCCACTGAATCTCTCTCATGAAGAAGAACAATGCGACCAAGTGAAGCATTGGATGTCTTGGCTGTGTAAGGTCTGATGGTTGCCTGTGGGGATTGATGGTGGCTATCCTGTTGTTTATTGACACTTTCCTGCCTTTTAGTTCTGTAGAGATGGAAAGAGACGGGACCAGAAGACGGGGCACCCCTGTCGCGAGACGCCCAGCCACTTAGTCCCTGTGTGCATTGAGGAGCTGTTTGCAAAGTTAAGTGTTGAGGAGTGTGCCAGAGGGCTGGGCAGAGGTTGCCTGTGGTGATTTGCAGTGGATTTTGTGCTGTTTGTTGATGCACTGTTGCCTTGTACATCTGCTTTCCAGATAAGGGCAAGGTGAAGCGCGGGGACGCTCCTGTCCTGATCCAAAGGGTTCCTGAGGCTTTCTGGTTTGTAAAGGACACTCACAGCCAGTTAAGTGTGGAATAGTTTGGCTGAGGGCTGGTAAGTGTGTTTACTGAGGTGACTAAAGTGGTCTGTCCTGTGATTTGTTGGTATTATCTTGCCTTATAGAGCTGTCCTCCCCAAGAAATAAAAGGCCAAAGCAAGGGAGGCGTGTGTCGTGATTGCCAGCGCCAGAGACTCTCTATGCGCTGGAAGGACATTGAGAGCCAGTGAAGTGATAAAGAGTTTTGGTTGGGCTGCTCAGAGGGCGTCCTCTGGTAACTAAAGGTTTGCCTCCTGTTGGTTGCTGATGCTATGTTTCCTTTTTGTGTCGCAAGCCTAGAGAGCACTGTCACCAGAGCATTGGGCACTCCAGTACTGAGCTGCACAGCCACTGAATCTCTCCCTTGAAGAGGAACAATGCGACCAAGTGAAGCACTGGATGTCTTGGCTGCGTAAGGTCTGATGGTTGCCTGTGGGGATTGATGGTGGCTATCCTGTTGTTTATTGACACTTTGCTGCCTTTTAGTTCTGTAGAGCTGGAAACAGACGGGACCAGAAGACGGGGCACTCCTGTCCCGAGACGCCCAGCCACTTAGTCCCTGTGTGCATTGAGGAGCTGTTTGCAAAGTTAAGTGTTGAGGAGTGTGCCAGAGGGCTGGGCAGAGGTTGCCTGTGGTGATTTGCAGTGGATTTTGTGCTGTTTGTTGATGCACTGTTGCCTTGTACATCTGCTTTCCAGATAAGGGCAAGCTGAAGCGCGGGGACGCTCCTGTCCTGATCCACAGGGTTCCTGAGGCTTTATGGTTTGTAAAGGACACTCACAGCCAGTTAAGTGTGGAATAGTTTGGCTGAGGGCTGGTAAGTGTGTTTACTGAGGTGACTAAAGTGGTCTGTCCTGTGATTTGTTGGTATTATCTTGCCTTATAGAGCTGTCCTCCCCGAGAAATAAAAGGCCAAAGCAAGAGAGGCGTGTGTCGTGATTGCCAGCGCCAGAGACTCTCTATGCGCTGGAAGGACATTCAGAGCCAGTTCAGTGATAAAGAGTTTTGGTTGGGCTGCTCAGAGGGCGTCCTCTGGTAACTAAAGGTTTGCCTCCTGTTGGTTGCTGATGCTATGTTTCCTTTTTGTGTCGCAAGCCTAGAGAGCAATGTCACCAGAGCATTGGGCACTCCAGTACTGAGCTGCACAGCCACTGAATCTCTCCCTTGAAGAGGAACAATGCGACCAAGTGAAGCACTGGATGTCTTGGCTGTGTAAGGTCTGATGGTTGCCTGTGGGGATTGATGGTGGCTATCCTGTTGTTTATTGACACTTTGCTGCCTTTTAGTTCTGTAGAGCTGGAAACAGACGGGACCAGAAGACGGGGCACTCCTGTCCCGAGACGCCCAGCCACTTAGTCCATGTGTGCATTGGGTAGCTGTTTGCAAAGTTAAGTGTTGAGGAGTGTGCCAGAGGGCTGGGCAGAGGTTGCCTGTGGTGATTTGCAGTGGATTTTGTGCTGTTTGTTGATGCACTGTTGCCTTGTACATCTGCTTTCCAGATAAGGGCAAGGTGAAGTACGGGGACGCTCCTGTCCTGATCCACAGTGTTCCTGAGGCTTTCTGGTTTGTAAAGGACACTCACAGCCAGTTAAGTGTGGAATAGTTTGGCTGAGGGCTGGTAAGTGTGTTTACTGAGGTGACTAAAGTGGTCTGTCCTGTGATTTGTTGGTATTATCTTGCCTTATAGAGCTGTCCTCCCCGAGAAATAAAAGGCCAAAGCAAGGGAGACGTGTGTCGTGATTGCCAGCGCCAGAGACTCTCTATGCGCTGGAAGGACATTCAGAGCCAGTGAAGTGATAAAGAGTTTTGGTTGGGCTGCTCAGAGGGCGTCCTCTGGTAACTAAAGGTTTGCCTCCTGTTGGTTGCTGATGCTATGTTTCCTTTTTGTGTCGCAAGCCTGGAGAGCACTGTCACGAGTACATTGGGCACTCCAGTACTGAGCTGCACAGCCACTGAATCTCTCCCTTGAAGAAGAACAATGCGACCAAGTGAAGCATTGGATGTCTTGGCTGTGTAAGGTCTGATGGTTGCCTGTGGGGATTGATGGTGGCTATCCTGTTGTTTATTGACACTTTGCTGCCTTTTAGTTCTGTAGAGCTGGAAAGAGACGGGACCAGAAGATGGGGCACTCCTGTCCCGAGACGCCCAGCCACTTAGTCCCTGTGTACACTGGGGAGCTGTTTTCAAAGATAAGTGTTGAGGAGTGTGCCAGAGGGCTGGGCAGAGGTTGCCTGTGGTGATTTGCAGTGGATTTTGTGCTGTTTGTTGATGCACTGTTGCCTTGTACATCTGCTTTCCAGATAAGGGCAAGGTGAAGCGCGGGACGCTCCTGTCCTGATCCACAGGGTTCCTGAGGCTTTCTGGTTTGTAAAGGACACTCACAGCCAGTTAAGTGTGGAATAGTTTGGCTGAGGGCTGGGAAGTGTGTTTGGTTTGTAAAGGACACTCACAGCCAGTTAAGTGTGGAATAGTTTGGCTGAGGGCTGGTAAGTGTGTTTACTGAGGTGACTAAAGTGGTCTGTCCTGTGATTTGTTGGTATTATCTTGCCTTATAGAGCTGTCCTCCTCGAGAAATAAAAGGCCAAAGCAAGGGAGGCTGTGTCGTGATTGCCAGCGCCAGAGACTCTCTATGCGCTGGAAGGACATTCAGAGCCAGTTAAGTGACAAAGAGTTTTGGTTGGGCTGCTCAGAGGGCGTCCTCTGGTAACTAAAGGTTTGCCTCCTGTTGGTTGCTGATGCTATGTTTCCTTTTTGTGTCGCAAGCCTAGAGAGCAATGTCACCAGAGCACTGGGCACTCCAGTACTGAGCTGCACAGCCACTGAATCTCTCTCATGAAGAAGAACAATGCGACCAAGTGAAGCACTGGATGTCTTGGCTGTGTAAGGTCTGATGGTTGCCCGTGGGGATTGATGGTGGCTATCCTGTTGTTTATTGACACTTTCCTGCCTTTTAGTTCTGTAGAGCTGGAAAGAGACGGGACCAGAAGACGGGGCACTCCTGTCCCGAGACGCCCAGCCACTTAGTCCCTGTGTGCATTGAGGAGCTGTTTGCAAAGTTAAGTGTTGAGGAGTGTGCCAGAGGGCTGGGCAGAGGTTGCCTGTGGTGATTTGCAGTGGATTTTGTGCTGTTTGTTGATGCACTGTTGCCTTGTACATCTGCTTTCCAGATAAGGGCAAGGTGAAGCGCGGGGACGCTCCTGTCCTGATCCACAGGGTTCCTGAGGCTTTATGGTTTGTAAAGGACACTCACAGCCAGTTAAGTGTGGACTAGTTTGGCTGAGGGCTGGTAAGTGTGTTTACTGAGGTGACTAAAGTGGTCTGTCCTGTGATTTGTTGGTATTATCTTGCCTTATAGAGCTGTCCTCCCCGAGAAATAAAAGGCTAAATCAAGGGAGACGTGTGTCGTGATTGCTAGCGCCAGAGACTCTCTATGCTCTGGAAGGACATTCAGAGCCAGTTCAGTGATAAAGAGTTTTGTTTGGGCTGCTCAGAGGGCGTCCTCTGGTAACTAAAGGTTTGCCTCCTGTTGGTTGCTGATGCTATGTTTCCTTTTTGTGTCGCAAGCCTAGAGAGCAATGTCACCAGAGCACTGGGCACTCCAGTACTGAGCTGCACAGCCACTGAATCTCTCTCATGAAGAAGAACAATGCGACCAAGTGAAGCATTGGATGTCTTGGCTGTGTAAGGTCTGATGGTTGCCTGTGGGGATTGATGGTGGCTATCCTGTTCTTTATTGACACTTTCCTGCCTTTTAGTTCTGTAGAGCTGGAAAGAGACGGGACCAGAAGACGGGGCACTCGTGTCCTGAGACGCCCAGCCACTTAGTCCCTGTGTTCATTGAGGAGCTGTTTGCAAAGTTAAGTGTTGAGGAGTGTGCCAGAGGGCTGGGCAGAGGTTGCCTGTGGTGATTTGCAGTGGATTTTGTGCTGTTTGTTGATGCACTGTTGCCTTGTATATCTGCTTTCCAGATAAGGGCAAGGTGAAGCGCGGGGACGCTCCTGTCCTGATCCACAGGGTTCCTGAGGCTTTCTGATTTGTAAAGGACACTCACAGCCAGTTAAGTGTGGAATAGTTTGGCTGAGGGCTGGTAAGTGTGTTTACTGAGGTGACTAAAGTGGTCTGTCCTGTGATTTGTTGGTATTATCTTGCCTTATAGAGCTGTCCTCCCCGAGAAATAAAAGGCTAAATCAAGGGAGACGTGTGTCGTGATTGCTAGCGCCAGAGACTCTCTATGCTCTGGAAGGACATTCAGAGCCAGTTCAGTGATAAAGAGTTTTGGTTGGGCTGCTCAGAGGGCGTCCTCTGGTAACTAAAGGTTTGCCTCCTGTTGGTTGCTGATGCTATGTTTCCTTTTTGTGTCGCAAGCCTAGAGAGCAATGTCACCAGAGCACTGGGCACTCCAGTACTGAGCTGCACAGCCACTGAATCTCTCTCATGAAGAAGAACAATGCGACCAAGTGAAGCATTGGATGTCTTGGCTGTGTAAGGTCTGATGGTTGCCTGTGGGGATTGATGGTGGCTATCCTGTTCTTTATTGACACTTTCCTGCCTTTTAGTTCTGTAGAGCTGGAAAGAGACGGGACCAGAAGACGGGGCACTCGTGTCCTGAGACGCCCAGCCACTTAGTCCCTGTGTTCATTGAGGAGCTGTTTGCAAAGTTAAGTGTTGAGGAGTGTGCCAGAGGGCTGGGCAGAGGTTGCCTGTGGTGATTTGCAGTGGATTTTGTGCTGTTTGTTGATGCACTGTTGCCTTGTATATCTGCTTTCCAGATAAGGGCAAGGTGAAGCGCGGGGACGCTCCTGTCCTGATCCACAGGGTTCCTGAGGCTTTATGGTTTGTAAAGGACACTCACAGCCAGTTAAGTGTGGAATAGTTTGGCTGAGGGCTGGTAAGTGTGTTTACTGAGGTGACTAAAGTGGTCTGTCCTGTGATTTGTTGGTATTATCTTGCCTTATAGAGCTGTCCTCCCCAAGAAATAAAAGGCCAAAGCAAGGGAAACGTGTGTCGTGATTGCCAGAGCCAGAGACTCTCTATTTGCTGGAAGGACATTCAGAGCCAGTTCAGTGATAAAGAGTTTTGGTTGGGCTGCTCAGAGGGCGTCCTCTGGTAACTAAAGGTTTGCCTCCTGTTGGTTGCTGATGCTATGTTTCGTTTTTGTGTCGCAAGCCTAAAGAGCAATGTCACCAGAGCATTGGGCACTCCAGTACTGAGCTGCACAGCCACTGAATATCTCTCATGAAGAAGAACAATGCGACCAAGTGAAGCATTGGATGTCTTGGCTGTGTAAGGTCAGATGGTTGCCTGTGGGGATTGATGGTGGCTATCCTGTTGTTTATTGACACTTTGCTGCCTTTTAGTTCTGTAGAGCTGGAAAGAGACGGGACCAGAAGACGGGGCACTCCTGTCCCGAGACGCCCAGCCACTTAGTCCCTGTGTGCATTGGGGAGCTGTTTGCAAAGTTAAGTGTTGAGGAGTGTGCCAGAGGGCTGGGCAGAGGTTGCCTGTGGTGATTTGCAGTGGATTTTGTGCTGTTTGTTGATGCACTGTTGCCTTGTACATCTGCTTTCCAGATAAGGGCAAGCTGAAGCGCGGGGACGCTCCTGTCCTGATCCACAGGGTTCCTGAGGCTTTCTGGTTTGTAAAGGACACTCACAGCCAGTTAAGTGTGGAATAGTTTGGCTGAGGGCTGGTAAGTGTGTTTGGTTTGTAAAGGACACTCACAGCCAGTTAAGTGTGGAATAGTTTGGCTGAGGGCTGGTAAGTGTGTTTACTGAGGTGACTAAAGTGGTTCGTCCTGTGATTTGTTGGTATTATCTTGCCTTATAGAGCTGTCCTCCCCAAGAAATAAAAGGCCAAAGCAAGGGAGACGTGTGTCGTGATTGCCAGCGCCAGAGACTCTCTATGCGCTGGAAGGACATTCAGAGCCAGTTCAGTGATAAAGAGTTTTGGTTGGGCTGCTCAGAGGGCGTTCTCTGGTAACTAAAGTTTTGCCTGCTGTTGGTTGCTGATGCTATGTTTCCTTTTTGTGTCGCAAGCCTAGAGAGCAATGTCACCAGAGCATTGGGCACTCCAGTACTGAGCTGCACAGCCACTGAATCTCTCTCATGAAGAAGAACAATGCGACCAAGTGAAGCATTGGATGTCTTGGCTGTGTAAGGTCTGATGGTTGCCTGTGGGGATTGATGGTGGCTATCCTGTTGTTTATTGACACTTTGCTGCCTTTTAGTTCTGTAGAGCTGGAAAGAGACGGGACCAGAAGACGGGGCACTCCTGTCCCGAGACGCCCAGCCACTTAGTCCCTGTGTGCATTGGGGAGCTGTTTGCAAAGTTAAGTGTTGAGGAGTGTGCCAGAGGGCTGGGCAGAGGTTGCCTGTGGTGATTTGCAGTGGATTTTGTGCTGTTTGTTGATGCACTGTTGCCTTGTACATCTGCTTTCCAGATAAGGGCAAGGTGAAGCGCGGGGACGCTCCTGTCCTGATCCACAGGGTTCCTGAGGCTTTATGGTTTGTAAAGGACACTCACAGCCAGTTAAGTGTGGAATAGTTTGGCTGAGGGCTGGTAAGTGTGTTTACTGAGGTGACTAAAGTCGTCTGTCCTGTGATTTGTTGGTATTATCTTGCCTTATAGAGCTGTCCTCCCCAAGAAATAAAAGGCCAAAGCAAGGGAGGCGTGTGTCGTGATTGCCAGCGCCAGAGACTCTCTATGCGCTGGAAGGACATTCAGAGCCAGTTCAGTGATAAAGAGTTTTGGTTGGGCTGCTCAGAGGGCGTTCTCTGGTAACTAAAGGTTTGCCTCCTGTTGGTTGCTGATGCTACGTTTCCTTTTTGTGTCGCAAGCCTAGAGAGCAATGTCACCAGAGCATTGGGCACTCCAGTACTGAGCTGCACAGCCACTGAATCTCTCTCATGAAGAAGAACAATGCGACCAAGTGAAGCATTGGATGTCTTGGCTGTGTAAGGTCTGATGGTTGCCTGTGGGGATTGATGGTGGCTATCCTGTTGTTTATTGACACTTTGCTGCCTTTTAGTTCTGTAGAGCTGGAAAGAGACGGGACCAGAAGACGGGGCACTCCTGTCCCGAGACGCCCAGCCACTTAGTCCCTGTGTGCATTGGGGAGCTGTTTGCAAAGTTAAGTGTTGAGGAGTGTGCCAGAGGGCTGGGCAGAGGTTGCCTGTGGTGATTTGCAGTGGATTTTGTGCTGTTTGTTGATGCACTGTTGCCTTGTACATCTGCTTTCCAGATAAGGGCAAGCTGAAGCGCGGGGACGCTCCTGTCCTGATCCACAGGGTTCCTGAGGCTTTATGGTTTGTAAAGGACACTCACAGCCAGTTAAGTGTGGAATAGTTTGGCTGAGGGCTGGTAAGTGTGTTTACTGAGGTGACTAAAGTGGTCTGTCCTGTGATTTGTTGGTATTATCTTGCCTTATAGAGCTGTCCTCCCCAAGAAATAAAAGGCCAAAGCAAGGGAGACGTGTGTCGTGATTGCCAGAGCCAGAGACTCTCTATGCGCTGGAAGGAAATTCAGAGCCAGTTCAGTGATAAAGAGTTTTGGTTGGGCTGCTCAGAGGGCGTTCTCTGGTAACTAAAGGTTTGCCTCCTGTTGGTTGCTGATGCTATGTTTCCTTTTTGTGTCGCAAGCCTAGAGAGCAATGTCACCAGAGCATTGGGCACTCCAGTACTGAGCTGCACAGCCACTGAATCTCTCTCATGAAGAAGAACAATGCGACCAAGTGAAGCATTGGATGTCTTGGCTGTGTAAGGTCTGATGGTTGCCTGTGGGGATTGATTGTGGCTATCCTGTTGTTTATTGACACTTTCCTGCCTTTTAGTTCTGTAGAGCTGGAAAGAGACGGGAGCAGAAGACGGGGCACTCCTGTCCCGAGACGCTCAGCCACTTAGTCCCTGTGTGCATTGGGGAGCTGTTTGCAAAGTTAAGTGTTGAGGAGTGTGCCAGAGGGCTGGGCAGAGGTTGCCTGTGGTGATTTGCAGTGGATTTTGTGCTGTTTGTTGATGCACTGTTGCCTTGTACATCTCCTTTCCAGATAAGGGCAAGCTGAAGCGCGGGGACGCTCCTGTCCTGATCCACAGGGTTCCTGAGGCTTTCTGATTTGTAAAGGACACTCACAGCCAGTTAAGTGTGGACAGTTTGGCTGAGGGCTGGTAAGTGTGTTTGGTTTGTAAAGGACACTCACAGCCAGTTAAGTGTGGACTAGTTTGGCTGAGGGCTGGTAAGTGTGTTTACTGAGGTGACTAAAGTGGTCTGTCCTGTGCTTTGTTGGAATTATCTTGCCTTATAGAGCTGTCCTCCCCGAGAAATAAAAGGCGAAAGCAAGGGAGGCGTGTGTCGTGATTGCCAGCGCCAGAGACTCTCTATGCACTGGAAGGACATTCAGAGCCAGTTCAGTGATAAAGAGTTTTGGTTGGGCTGCTCAGAGGGCGTCCTCTGGTAACTAAAGGTTTGCCTCCTGTTGGTTGCTGATGCTATGTTTCCTTTTTGTGTCGCAAGCCTAGAGAGCAATGTCACCAGAGCATTGGGCACTCCAGTACTGAGCTGCACAGCCACTGAATCTCTCTCATGAAGAAGAACAATGCGACCAAGTGAAGCATTGGATGTCTTGGCTGTGTAAGGTCTGATGGTTGCCTGTGGGGATTGATGGTGGCTATCCTGTTGTTTATTGACACTTTGCTGCCTTTTAGTTCTGTAGAGCTGGAAAGAGACGGGAGCAGAAGACGGGGCACTCCTGTCCCGAGACGCCCAGCCACTTAGTCCCTGTGTGCATTGAGGAGCTGTTTGCAAAGTTAAGTGTTGAGGAGTGTGCCAGAGGGCTGGGCAGAGGTTGCCTGTGGTGATTTGCAGTGGATTTTGTGCTGTTTGTTGATGCACTGTTGCCTTGTACATCTGCTTTCCAGATAAGGGCAAGATGAAGCGCGGGGACGCTCCTGTCCTGATCCAAAGGGTTCCTGAGGCTTTATGGTTTGTAAAGGACACTCACAGCCAGTTAAGTGTGGAATAGTTTGGCTGAGGGCTGGTAAGTGTGTTTACTGAGGTGACTAAAGTGGTCTGTCCTGTGATTTGTTGGTATTATCTTGCCTTATAGAGCTGTCCTCCCCGAGAAATAAAAGGCCAAAGCAAGAGAGGCGTGTGTCGTGATTGCCAGCGCCAGAGACTCTCTATGCGCTGGAAGGACATTCAGAGCCAGTTCATTGATAAAGAGTTTTGGTTGGGCTGCTCAGAGGGCGTTCTCTGGTAACTAAAGGTTTGCCTTCTGTTGGTTGCTGATGCTATGTTTCCTTTTTGTGTCGCAAGCCTAGAGAGCAATGTCACCAGAGCATTGGGCACTCCAGTACTGAGCTGCACAGCCACTGAATCTCTCCCTTGAAGAAGAACAATGCGACCAAGTGAAGCATTGGATGTCTTGGCTGTGTAAGGTCTGATGGTTGCCTGTGGGGATTGATGGTGGCCATCCTGTTGTTTATTGACACTTTCCTGCCTTTTAGTTCTGTAGAGCTGGAAAGAGACGGGACCAGAAGACGGGGCACTCCTGTCGCAAGACGCCCAGCCACTTAGTCCCTGTGTGCATTGGGGAGCTGTTTGCAAAGTTAAGTGTTGAGGAGTGTGCCAGAGGGCTGGGCAGAGGTTGCCTGTGGTGATTTGCAGTGGATTTTGTGCTGTTTGTTGATGCACTGTTGCCTTGTACATCTGCTTTTCAGATAAGGGCAAGCTGAAGGGCGGGGACGCTCCTGTCCTGATCCAAAGGGTTCCTGAGGCTTTCTGGTTTGTAAAGGACACTCACAGCCAGTTAAGTGTGGAATAGTTTGGCTGAGGGCTGGTAAGTGTGTTTACTGAGGTGACTAAAGTGGTCTGTCCTGTGATTTGTTGGTATTATCTTGCCTTATAGAGCTGTCCTGCCCGAGAAATAAAAGGCCAAAGCAAGGGAGGCGTGTGTCGTGATTGCCAGCGCCAGAGACTTTCTATGCGCTGGAAGGACATTCAGAGCCAGTTCAGTGATAAAGAGTTTTGGTTGGGCTGCTCAGAGGGCGTTCTCTGGTAACTAAAGGTTTGCCTCCTGTTGGTTGCTGATGCTATGTTTCCTTTTTGTGTCGCAAGCCTAGAGAGCAATGTCACCAGAGCATTGGGCACTCCAGTGCTGAGCTGCACAGCCACTGAATCTCTCTCATGAAGAAGAACAATGCGACCAAGTGAAGCATTGGATGTCTTGGCTGTGTAAGGTCTGATGGTTGCCTGTGGGGATTGATGGTGGCTATCCTGTTGTTTATTGACACTTTCCTGCCTTTTAGTTCTGTAGAGCTGGAAAGAGACGGGACCAGAAGACGGGGCACTCCTGTCCCGAGACGCTCAGCCACTTAGTCCCTGTGTGCATTGGGGAGCTGTTTGCAAAGTTAAGTGTTGAGGAGTGTGCCAGAGGGCTGGGCAGAGGTTGCCTGTGGTGATTTGCAGTGGATTTTGTGCTGTTTGTTGATGCACTGTTGCCTTGTACATCTCCTTTCCAGTTAAGGGCAAGCTGAAGCGCGGGGACGCTCCTGTCCTGATCCACAGGGTTCCTGAGGCTTTCTGGTTTGTAAAGGACACTCACAGCCAGTTAAGTGTGGACTATTCTGGCTGAGGGCTGGTAAGTGTGTTTGGTTTGTAAAGGACACTCACAGCCAGTTAAGTGTGGACTAGTTTGGCTGAGGGCTGGTAAGTGTGTTTACTGAGGTGACTAAAGTGGTCTGTCCTGTGATTTGTTGGTATTATCTTGCCTTATAGAGCTGTCCTCCCCGAGAAATAAAAGGCCAAAGCAAGGGAGGCGTGTGTCGTGATTGCCAGCGCCAGAGACTCTCTATGCGCTGGAAGGACATTCAGAGCCAGTTCAGTGATAAAGAGTTTTGGTTGGGCTGCTCAGAGGGCGTCCTCTGGTAACTAAAGGTTTGCCTCCTGTTGGTTGCTGATGCTATGTTTCCTTTTTGTGTCGCAAGCCTAGAGAGCAATGTCACCAGAGCATTGGGCACTCCAGTACTGAGCTGCACAGCCACTGAATCTCTCTCATGAAGAAGAACAATGCGACCAAGTGAAGCATTGGATGTCTTGGCTGTGTAAGGTCTGATGGTTGCCTGTGGGGATTGATGGTGGCTATCCTGTTGTTTATTGACACTTTGCTGCCTTTTAGTTCTGTAGAGCTGGAAAGAGACGGGACCAGAAGACGGGGCACTCCTGTCCCGAGACGCCCAGCCACTTAGTCCCTGTGTGCATTGAGGAGCTGTTTGCAAAGTTAAGTGTTGAGGAGTGTGCCAGAGGGCTGGGCAGAGGTTGCCTGTGTTGATTTGCAGTGGATTTTGTGCTGTTTGTTGATGCACTGTTGCCTTGTACATCTGCTTTCCAGATAAGGGCAAGATGAAGCGCGGGGACGCTCCTGTCCTGATCCAAAGGGTTCCTGAGGCTTTATGGTTTGTAAAGGACACTCACAGCCAGTTAAGTGTGGATAGTTTGGCTAAGGGCTGGTAAGTGTGTTTGGTTTGTAAAGGACACTCACAGCCAGTTAAGTGTGGACTAGTTTGGCTGAGGGCTGATAAGTGTGTTTACTGAGGTGACTAAAGTGGTCTGTCCTGTGATTTGTTGGTATTATCTTGCCTTATAGAGCTGTCCTCCCCGAGAAATAAAAGGCGAAAGCAAGGGAGGCGTGTGTCGTGATTGCCAGCGCCAGAGACTCTCTATGCGCTGGAAGGACATTCAGAGCCAGTTCAGTGATAAAGAGTTTTGGTTGGGCTGCTCAGAGGGCGTCCTCTGGTAACTAAAGGTTTGCCTCCTGTTGGTTGCTGATGCTATGTTTCCTTTTTGTGTCGCAAGCCTAGAGAGCAATGTCACCAGAGCATTGGGCACTCCAGTACTGAGCTGCACAGCCACTGAATCTCTCTCATGAAGAAGAACAATGCGACCAAGTGAAGCATTGGATGTCTTGGCTGTGTAAGGTCTGATGGTTGCCTGTGGGGATTGATGGTGGCTATCCTGTTGTTTATTGACACTTTCCTGCCTTTTAGTTCTGTAGAGCTGGAAAGAGACGGGACCAGAAGACGGGGCACTCCTGTCCCGAGACGCTCAGCCACTTAGTCCCTGTGTGCATTGGGGAGCTGTTTGCAAAGTTAAGTGTTGAGGAGTGTGCCAGAGGGCTGGGCAGAGGTTGCCTGTGGTGATTTACAGTGGATTTTGTGCTGTTTGTTGATGCACTGTTGCCTTGTACATCTCCTTTCCAGTTAAGGGCAAGCTGAAGCGCGGGGACGCTCCTGTCCTGATCCACAGGGTTCCTGAGGCTTTCTGGTTTGTAAAGGACACTCACAGCCAGTTAAGTGTGGACTATTCTGGCTGAGGGCTGGTAAGTGTGTTTGGTTTGTAAAGGACACTCACAGCCAGTTAAGTGTGGACTAGTTTGGCTGAGGGCTGGTAAGTGTGTTTACTGAGGTGACTAAAGTGGTCTGTCCTGTGATTTGTTGGTATTATCTTGCCTTATAGAGCTGTCCTCCCCGAGAAATAAAAGGCCAAAGCAAGGGAGGCGTGTGTCGTGATTGCCAGCGCCAGAGACTCTCTATGCGCTGGAAGGACATTCAGAGCCAGTTCAGTGATAAAGAGTTTTGGTTGGGCTGCTCAGAGGGCGTCCTCTGGTAACTAAAGGTTTGCCTCCTGTTGGTTGCTGATGCTATGTTTCCTTTTTGTGTCGCAAGCCTAGAGAGCAATGTCACCAGAGCATTGGGCACTCCAGTACTGAGCTGCACAGCCACTGAATCTCTCTCATGAAGAAGAACAATGCGACCAAGTGAAGCATTGGATTTCTTGGCTGTGTAAGGTCTGATGGTTGCCTGTGGGGATTGATGGTGGCTATCCTGTTGTTTATTGACACTTTGCTGCCTTTTAGTTCTGTAGAGCTGGAAAGAGACGGGACCAGAAGACGGGGCACTCCTGTCCCGAGACGCCCAGCCACTTAGTCCCTGTGTGCATTGAGGAGCTGTTTGCAAAGTTAAGTGTTGAGGAGTGTGCCAGAGGGCTGGGCAGAGGTTGCCTGTGTTGATTTGCAGTGGATTTTGTGCTGTTTGTTGATGCACTGTTGCCTTGTACATCTGCTTTCCAGATAAGGGCAAGATGAAGCGCGGGGACGCTCCTGTCCTGATCCAAAGGGTTCCTGAGGCTTTATGGTTTGTAAAGGACACTCACAGCCAGTTAAGTGTGGAATAGTTTGGCTGAGGGCTGGTAAGTGTGTTTACTGAGTTTACTAAAGTGGTCTGTCCTGTGATTTGTTGGTATTATCTTGCCTTATAGAGCTGTCCTCCCCAAGAAATAAAAGGCCAAAGCAAGGGAGACGTGTGTCGTGATTGCCAGCGCCAGAGACTCTCTATGCGCTGGAAGGACATTCAGAGCCAGTTCAGTGATAAAGAGTTTTGGTTGGGCTGCTCAGAGGGCGTCCTCTGGTAACTAAAGGTTTGCCTCCTGTTGGTTGCTGATGCTATGTTTCGTTTTTGTGTCGCAAGCCTAGAGAGCAATGTCACCAGAGCATTGGGCACTCCAGTACTGAGCTGCACAGCCATTGAATCTCTCTCATGAAGAAGAACAGTGCGACCAAGTGAAGCATTGGATGTCTTGGCTGTGTAAGGTCAGATGGTTGCCTGTGGGGATTGATGGTGGCTATCCTGTTGTTTATTGACACTTTGCTGCCTTTTAGTTCTGTAGAGCTGGAAAGAGACGGGACCAGAAGATGGGGCACTCCTGTCCCGAGACGCCCAGCCACTTAGTCCCTGTGTGCATTGAGGAGCTGTTTGCAAAGTTAAGTGTTGAGGAGTGTGCCAGAGGGCTGGGCAGAGGTTGCCTGTGGTGATTTGCAGTGGATTTTGTGCTGTTTGTTGATGCACTGTTGCCTTGTACATCTGCTTTCCAGATAAGGGCAAGCTGAAGCGTGGGGACGCTCCTGTCCTGATCCAAAGGGTTCCTGAGGCTTTCTGGTTTGTAAAGGACACTCACAGCCAGTTAAGTGTGGATAGTTTGGCTGAGGGCTGGTAAGTGTGTTTGGTTTGTAAAGGACACTCACAGCCAGTTAAGTGTGGACTAGTTTGGCTGAGGGCTGGTAAGTGTGTTTACTGAGGTGACTAAAGTGGTCTGTCCTGTGATTTGTTGGTATTATCTTGCCTTATAGAGCTGTCCTCCCCGAGAAATAAAAGGCCAAAGCAAGGGAGGCGTGTGTCGTGATTGCCAGCGCCAGAGACTCTCTATGCGCTGGAAGGACATTCAGAGCCAGTTCAGTGATAAAGAGTTTTGGTTGGGCTGCTCAGAGGGCGTCCTCTGGTAACTAAAGGTTTGCCTCCTGTTGGTTGCTGATGCTATGTTTCCTTTTTGTGTCGCAAGCCTAGAGAGCAATGTCACCAGAGCATTGGGCACTCCAGTACTGAGCTGCACAGCCACTGAATCTCTCTCATGAAGAAGAACAATGCGACCAAGTGAAGCATTGGATGTCTTGGCTGTGTAAGGTCTGATGGTTGCCTGTGGGGATTGATGGTGGCTATCCTGTTGTTTATTGACACTTTGCTGCCTTTTAGTTCTGTAGAGCTGGAAAGAGACGGGACCAGAAGACGGGGCACTCCTGTCCCGAGACGCCCAGCCACTTAGTCCCTGTGTTCATTGAGGAGCTGTTTGCAAAGTTAAGTGTTGAGGAGTGTGCCAGAGGGCTGGGCAGAGGTTGCCTGTGGTGATTTGCAGTGGATTTTGTGCTGTTTGTTGATGCACTGTTGCCTTGTACATCTGCTTTCCAGATAAGGGCAAGATGAAGCGCGGGGACGCTCCTGTCCTGATCCACAGGGTTCCTGAGGCTTTCTGGTTTGTAAAGGACACTCACAGCCAGTTAAGTGTGGAATAGTTTGGCTGAGGGCTGGTAAGTGTGTTTACTGAGGTGACTAAAGTGGTCTGTCCTGTGATTTGTTGGTATTATCTTGCCTTATAGAGCTGTCCTCCCCAAGAAATAAAAGGCCAAAGCAAGGGAGACGTGTGTCGTGATTGCCAGCGCCAGAGACTCTCTATGCGCTGGAAGGACATTCAGAGCCAGTTCAGTGATAAAGAGTTTTGGTTGGGCTGCTCAGAGGGCGTCCTCTGGTAACTAAAGGTTTGCCTCCTGTTGGTTGCTGATGCTATGTTTCCTTTTTGTGTCGCAAGCCTAGAGAGCAATGTCACCAGAGCACTGGGCACTCCAGTACTGAGCTGCACAGCCACTGAATCTCTCTCATGAAGAAGAACAATGCGACCAAGTGAAGCATTGGATGTCTTGGCTGTGTAAGGTCAGATGGTTGCCTGTGGGGATTGATGGTGGCTATACTGTTGTTTATTGACACTTTGCTGCCTTTTAGTTCTGTAGAGCTGGAAAGAGACGGGACCAGAAGACGGGGCACTCCTGTCCCGAGACGCTCAGCCACTTAGTCCCTGTGTGCATTGGGGAGCTGTTTGCAAAGTTAAGTGTTGAGGAGTGTGCCAGAGGGCTGGGCAGAGGTTGCCTGTGTTGATTTGCAGTATATTTTGTGCTGTTAGTTGATGCACTGTTGCCTTGTACATCTCCTTTCCAGTTAAGGGCAAGCTGAAGCGCGGGGACGCTCCTGTCCTGATCCAAAGGGTTCCTGAGGCTTTCTGGTTTGTAAAGGACACTCACAGCCAGTTAAGTGTGGATAGTTTGGCTGAGGGCTGGTAAGTGTGTTTGGTTTGTAAAGGACACTCACAGCCAGTTAAGTGTGGACTAGTTTGGCTGAGGGCTGGTAAGTGTGTTTACTGAGGTGACTAAAGTGGTCTGTCCTGTGATTTGTTGGTATTATCTTGCCTTATAGAGCTGTCCTCCCCGAGAAATAAAAGGCCAAAGCAAGGGAGGCGTGTGTCGTGATTGCCAGCGCCAGAGACTCTCTATGCGCTGGAAGGACATTCAGAGCCAGTTCAGTGATAAAGAGTTTTGGTTGGGCTGCTCAGAGGGCGTCCTCTGGTAACTAAAGGTTTGCCTCCTGTTGGTTGCTGATGCTATGTTTCCTTTTTGTGTCGCAAGCCTAGAGAGCAATGTCACCAGAGCATTGGGCACTCCAGTACTGAGCTGCACAGCCACTGAATCTCTCTCATGAAGAAGAACAATGCGACCAAGTGAAGCATTGGATGTCTTGGCTGTGTAAGGTCTGATGGTTGCCTGTGGGGATTGATGGTGGCTATCCTGTTGTTTATTGACACTTTGCTGCCTTTTAGTTCTGTAGAGCTGGAAAGAGACGGGACCAGAAGACGGGGCACTCCTGTCCCGAGACGCCCAGCCACTTAGTCCCTGTGTGCATTGAGGAGCTGTTTGCAAAGTTAAGTGTTGAGGAGTGTGCCAGAGGGCTGGGCAGAGGTTGCCTGTGGTGATTTGCAGTGGATTTTGTGCTGTTTGTTGATGCACTGTTGCCTTGTACATCTGCTTTCCAGATAAGGGCAAGATGAAGCGCGGGGACGCTCCTGTCCTGATCCAAAGGGTTCCTGAGGCTTTATGGTTTGTAAAGGACACTCACAGCCAGTTAAGTGTGGAATAGTTTGGCTGAGGGCTGGTAAGTGTGTTTACTGAGGTGACTAAAGTGGTCTGTCCTGTGATTTGTTGGTATTATCTTGCCTTATAGAGCTGTCCTCCCCAAGAAATAAAAGGCCAAAGCAAGGGAGACGTGTGTCGTGATTGCCAGCGCCAGAGACTCTCTATGCGCTGGAAGGACATTCAGAGCCAGTTCAGTGATAAAGAGTTTTGGTTGGGCTGCTCAGAGGGCGTCCTCTGGTAACTAAAGGTTTGCCTCCTGTTGGTTGCTGATGCTATGTTTCCTTTTTGTGTCGCAAGCCTAGAGAGCAATGTCACCAGAGCATTGGGCACTCCAGTACTGAGCTGCACAGCCACTGAATCTCTCTCATGAAGAAGAACAATGCGACCAAGTAAAGCATTGGATGTCTTGGCTGTGTAAGGTCTGATGGTTGCCTGTGGGGATTGATGGTGGCTATCCTGTTGTTTATTGACACTTTCCTGCCTTTTAGTTCTGTAGAGCTGGAAAGAGACGGGACCAGAAGACGGGGCACTCCTGTCCCGAGACGCTCAGCCACTTAGTCCCTGTGTGCATTGAGGAGCTGTTTGCAAAGTTAAGTGTTGAGGAGTGTGCCAGAGGGCTGGGCAGAGGTTGCCTGTGTTGATTTGCAGTGGATTTTGTGCTGTTTGTTGATGCACTGTTGCCTTGTACATCTGCTTTCCAGATAAGGGCAAGATGAAGCGCGGGGACGCTCCTGTCCTGATCCAAAGGGTTCCTGAGGCTTTCTGGTTTGTAAAGGACACTCACAGCCAGTTAAGTGTGGAATAGTTTGGCTGAGGGCTGGTAAGTGTGTTTACTGAGGTGACTAAAGTGGTCTGTCCTGTGATTTGTTGGTATTATCTTGCCTTATAGAGCTGTCCTCCCCAAGAAATAAAAGGCCAAAGCAAGGGAGACGTGTGTCGTGATTGCCAGCGCCAGAGACTCTCTATGCGCTGGAAGGACATTCAGAGCCAGTTCAGTGATAAAGAGTTTTGGTTGGGCTGCTCAGAGGGCGTTCTCTGGTAACTAAAGGTTTGCCTCCTGTTGGTTGCTGATGCTATGTTTCCTTTTTGTGTCGCAAGCCTGGAGAGCAATGTCACCAGAGCATTGGGCACTCCAGTACTGAGCTGCACAGCCACTGAATCTCTCTCATGAAGAAGAACAATGCGACCAAGTAAAGCATTGGATGTCTTGGCTGTGTAAGGTCTGATGGTTGCCTGTGGGGATTGATGGTGGCTATCCTGTTGTTTATTGACACTTTGCTGCCTTTTAGTTCTGTAGAGCTGGAAAGAGACGGGACCAGAAGACGGGGCACTCCTGTCGCGAGACGCCCAGCCACTTAGTCCCTGTGTGCATTGAGGAGCTGTTTGCAAAGTTAAGAGTTGAGGAGTGTGCCAGAGGGCTGGGCAGAGGTTGCCTGTGGTGATTTGCAGTGGATTTTGTGCTGTTTGTTGATGCACTGTTGCCTTGTACATCTCCTTTCCAGATAAAGGCAAGCTGAAGCGCGGGGACGCTCCTGTCCTGATCCACAGGGTTCCTGAGGCTTTATGGTTTGTAAAGGACACTCACAGCCAGTTAAGTGTGGAATAGTTTGGCTGAGGGCTGGTAAGTGTGTTTGGTTTGTAAAGGACACTCACAGCCAGTTAAGTGTGGACTAGTTTGGCTGAGGGCTGGTAAGTGTGTTTGCTGAGGTGACTAAAGTGGTCTGTGCTGTGATTTGTTGGTATTATCTTGCCTTATAGAGCTGTCCTCCCCGAGAAGTAAAAGGCCAAAGCAAGGGAGGCGTGTGTCGTGATTGCCAGCGGCAGAGACTCTCTACACTCTATAAAGAACACTCATAGGCAGTTAAGTGCTGAACAGGTTGGGATGGGATGGTCAGAGGGCTTTTTGAGGAGTGTGTAAGAGGGCTGGACAGAGGTTTTCCTGTGGTGATTTATGGTTGCCTTTGCTATGGTTTCTTGATATTCCTTGCCCTAAAGGGCTGCCGACCCAGACCATGACACATTATTGTAGAGACAAACTGGCACAGAAGAAAAGAATTTAACAATTCTCCTAGGGCAGGTAGCCAAAATTCAAACTTTCATGTATTAAGGGTGCAAGGAGTGGATTGACACGGGAAAGGGAAATTAGGGCTCATTTGAAAATGATTCTGGCTAAGGAGAGACGGAGACGTTGCCAATAAAATACGTATCTTCTTAGAGGAGGCCTGTGCAGCCATAACTAACTCTTCTATTTGAAACAAGATATATTTGTCTGCATCCTGATGCTCAGCTCCAGCTCTCTCTGTCTGCAAGTGACAAGAAGGAGAAGGCGTAGGGGACATGGGATGGGACAGGATGGTGAGAGGCCATGAAATGACGGAAGCCCCGTGTCAGGAGCGTGCCCTGAGACGTGAGGGAATGTCAGTGTGCTGCCCGTGCCAGCTGTTTGCCCCAGGGGGCTGCCTTATGGGATTTGTCCATGCCACAGTGTTGACCTTGGCTGAAGGGTGACAGCCATTTTCCCCAGGCAGTGCAGGGCCAAGCTGTCATAAGCCCCGGCAACGCCCGGCGACGCCTAGCAACGGGAAACAGAGCCCTGGGTTTGTTTGGGCCAGAGGGGTTTTCATGGAGAGGAGCAGAAGGGTCTGAGGGGAAGAGAGCCAGGGCATTGGTAGGCTGAGATCTGAGATGGAGGGCAGTTGAGGCAGAGGCTGCCCATGGCAAGAGAGGTGGTGGCTGCTCGTCCTTGGTCTTTCAGGGCTGGAGGCCGCAAAGGACAGGACCAGACCACGACACGCTGCCATCCTCAGGCACAGAGCTGTAGGTTCCCTAAGTTCTACAGAGACACTACAGAAAGATAAGTCATCAACAATGAAACAAGCTCTGTCAGAAACAGCGGGGCTGTGCCTTGTGACAGTGGGGATTTGGGCGGTGGGTAGAACGGCAGCATGGGATAGGGGTTTTGTGGGTGCCAGAAAGAGGAGACGTTGAAAGCCTTGGGTGGAAAGTTGGGAGAGCCCTTGGAAGGGATTGCCCATAAGGACTGAGGATGTCTGCTCCCCTTGACTGTGGACATTACGCTGCCTTTAAAGCCTCAGGCCCAGAAATGGATAGCGTGAGACCATGGTGTACTCCTGCCCTCAGTCACGCACCAGGAATGTCTCTACCCTCAGCAAGAAAACGTGCAGCAATTTAAGGATTAAGGAGTCTTGCGGAAGCCCTGGAAAGGGGTTGCCTGTGGCAGCCGAAAGCGTCTGTCGTGTTGTTTCTAGATATTAGGTTGCCTTTTCCAGCTCCGCGCAAGGACAGGAACAGGTGAGACAGTGGGATGCTCCTGCCCTCAGCCACACAGGCGCTGACACTCTACCATTTGTAAGAAGATGGACACAAAGTGAAGCGTGAAATACTTGAGTTGTGGGCTGGGCAGGGGCTGCATCTGCTGATTAAAGGTGGTTTTCTTGCTGTTTGTTGAACTGTGTTGCCTTTTACAGAATAAGGCCAAGACAAGAGACTGGACCAGAGCAGGGGCCAGTCCTGCCTTGAGCCCAAGGGCCAGAAGTTCTTTGCTTTGTACAAGAAGGGTCCAAGAGAGTTAAGCATTCTCTAGTTTGTCAGAGTGGTGGGCAGAGTTTGCCCGTGATGAGAAATGGTGTCTGTCCTGTTGTTTGTTGATACTGTCATGTCTTTTTGTGCCTCAAGGCGAGAGAGAGATGGCAAACCCGCCCTGAGCTGCAGAGCCACTGATTCTCTAGCATCTATAAGAATATTTGTGCCAAGTTAAGTATTCCGTAGTTGGTCTCGGGGTGGTGAGTGGCTTGCCTGTGGTGACTCAAAGTGTCTGTCCTGTTAGTTGCTGATACTATGCTGACTTTTATTTTGCCTCAAGGCTAGAGGCAACTGCCAGCCGAGGTTTGGGTATTCCTGTACCGAACTGCACATCCACTGTCTCCCTATGATCTAAAAGAAGACTGCAGCTAAGTTAAGCATTTGATATGTTAGCTGGAGATGGTCAAAGGGTATCCTGTGGGATGTTATGGTGTCTGTCTTGTTGTTTGTTGATACTTGCTGCTTTTTACCGCCGTAGGGCTGGAAAGAGACGGGACCAGAAGACGGGGCACTCCTGTCCCGAGACACCCAGCCACTTAGTCCCTACGTGCATTCGGGAGCTGTTTGCAAAGTTAAGTGTTGAGGAGCGTGCCAGAGGGCTGGGCAGAGGTTGCCTGTGGTGATTTGCGGTGGCTTTTGTGCTGTTTGTTGATGCACTGTTGCCTTGTACATCTGCTTTCCAGATAAGGACAAGGTGAAGCGCGGGGACGCTCCTGTCCTGATCCACAGGGTTCCTGAGGCTCTATGGTTTGTAAAGGACACTCGCAGCCAGTTAAGTGTGGAATAGTTTGGCTGAGGGCTGGTAAGTGTGTTTGCTGAGGTGACTAAAGTGGTCTGTGCTGTGATTTGTTGGTATTATCTTGCCTTATAGAGCTGTCCTCCCCGAGAAGTAAAAGGCCAAAGCAAGGGAGGCGTGTGTCGTGATTGCCAGCGTCAGAGACTCTCTGCACTCTATAAAGAACACTCATAGGCAGTTAAGTGCTGAACAGGTTGGGATGGGATGGTCAGAGGGCTTTTTGAGGAGTGTGTAAGAGGGCTGGACAGAGGTTTTCCTGTGGTGATTTATGGTTGCCTTTGCTATGGTTTCTTGATATTCCTTGCCCTAAAGGGCTGCCGACCCAGACCATGACACATTATTGTAGAGACAAACTGGCACAGAAGAAAAGAATTTAACAATTCTCCTAGGGCAGGTAGCCAAAATTCAAACTTTCATGTATTAAGGGTGCAAGGAGTGGATTGACACGGGAAAGGGAAATTAGGGCTCATTTGAAAATGATTCTAGCTAAGGAGAGACGGAGACGTTGCCAATAAAATACGTATCTTCTTAGAGGAGGCCTGTGCAGCCATAACTAACTCTTCTATTTGAAACAAGATATATTTGTCTGCATCCTGATGCTCAGCTCCAGCTCTCTCTGTCTGCAAGTGACAAGAAGGAGAAGGCGTAGGGGACATGGGATGGGACAGGATGGTGAGAGGCCATGAAATGACGGAAGCCCCGTGTCAGGAGCGTGCCCTGAGACGTGAGGGAATGTCAGTGTGCTGCCCGTGCCAGCTGTTTGCCCCAGGGGGCTGCCTTATGGGATTTGTCCATGCCACAGTGTTGACCTTGGCTGAAGGGTGACAGCCATTTTCCCCAGGCAGTGCAGGGCCAAGCTGTCATAAGCCCCGGCAACGCCCGGCGACGCCTAGCAACGGGAAACAGAGCCCT
The DNA here is from genome assembly GCF_028858725.1 of Colius striatus. Classification (NCBI taxonomy): domain Eukaryota; kingdom Metazoa; phylum Chordata; class Aves; order Coliiformes; family Coliidae; genus Colius; species Colius striatus. The sequence continues at coordinate 9,209,851 of NC_084790.1, forward strand.
GGGTTTGTTTGGGCCAGAGGGGTTTTCATGGAGAGGAGCAGAAGGGTCTGAGGGGAAGAGAGCCAGGGCATTGGTAGGCTGAGATCTGAGATGGAGGGCAGTTGAGGCAGAGGCTGCCCATGGCAAGAGAGGTGGTGGCTGCTCGTCCTTGGTCTTTCAGGGCTGGAGGCCGCAAAGGACAGGACCAGACCACGACACGCTGCCATCCTCAGGCACAGAGCTGTAGGTTCCCTAAGTTCTACAGAGACACTACAGAAAGATAAGTCATCAACAATGAAACAAGCTCTGTCAGAAACAGCGGGGCTGTGCCTTGTGACAGTGGGGATTTGGGCGGTGGGTAGAACGGCAGCATGGGATAGGGGTTTTGTGGGTGCCAGAAAGAGGAGACGTTGAAAGCCTTGGGTGGAAAGTTGGGAGAGCCCTTGGAAGGGATTGCCCATAAGGACTGAGGATGTCTGCTCCCCTTGACTGTGGACATTACGCTGCCTTTAAAGCCTCAGGCCCAGAAATGGATAGCGTGAGACCATGGTGTACTCCTGCCCTCAGTCACGCACCAGGAATGTCTCTACCCTCAGCAAGAAAACGTGCAGCAATTTAAGGATTAAGGAGTCTTGCGGAAGCCCTGGAAAGGGGTTGCCTGTGGCAGCCGAAAGCGTCTGTCGTGTTGTTTCTAGATATTAGGTTGCCTTTTCCAGCTCCACGCAAGGACAGGAACAGGTGAGACAGTGGGATGCTCCTGCCCTCAGCCACACAGGCGCTGACACTCTACCATTTGTAAGAAGATGGACACAAAGTGAAGCGTGAAATACTTGAGTTGTGGGCTGGGCAGGGGCTGCATCTGCTGATTAAAGGTGGCTTTCTTGCTGTTTGTTGAACTGTGTTGCCTTTTACAGAATAAGGCCAAGACAAGAGACTGGACCAGAGCAGGGGCCAGTCCTGCCTTGAGCCCAAGGGCCAGAAGTTCTTTGCCTTGTACAAGAAGGGTCCAAGAGAGTTAAGCATTCTCTAGTTTGTCAGAGTGGTGGGCAGAGTTTGCCCGTGATGAGAAATGGTGTCTGTCCTGTTGTTTGTTGATACTGTCATGTCTTTTTGTGCCTCAAGGCGAGAGAGAGATGGCAAACCCGCCCTGAGCTGCAGAGCCACTGATTCTCTAGCATCTATAAGAATATTCGTGCCAAGTTAAGTATTCCGTAGCTGGTCTCGGGGTGGTGAGTGGCTTGCCTGTGGTGACTCAAAGTGTCTGTCCTGTTAGTTGCTGATACTATGCTGACTTTTATTTTGCCTCAAGGCTAGAGGCAACTGCCAGCCGAGGTTTGGGTATTCCTGTACCGAACTGCACATCCACTGTCTCCCTATGATCTAAAAGAAGACTGCAGCTAAGTTAAGCATTTGATATGTTAGCTGGAGATGGTCAAAGGGTATCCTGTGGGATGTTATGGTGTCTGTCTTGTTGTTTGTTGATACTTGCTGCTTTTTACCGCCATAGGGCTGGAAAGAGACGGGACCAGAAGACGGGGCACTCCTGTCCCGAGACACCCAGCCACTTAGTCCCTACGTGCATTCGGGAGCTGTTTGCAAAGTTAAGTGTTGAGGAGCGTGCCAGAGGGCTGGGCAGAGGTTGCCTGTGGTGATTTGCGGTGGCTTTTGTGCTGTTTGTTGATGCACTGTTGCCTTGTACATCTGCTTTCCAGATAAGGACAAGGTGAAGCGCGGGGACACTCCTGTCCTGATCCACAGGGTTCCTGAGGCTCTATGGTTTGTAAAGGACACTCGCAGCCAGTTAAGTGTGGAATAGTTTGGCTGAGGGCTGGTAAGTGTGTTTGCTGAGGTGACTAAAGTGGTCTGTGCTGTGATTTGTTGGTATTATCTTGCCTTATAGAGCTGTCCTCCCCGAGAAATAAAAGGCCAAAGCAAGGGAGGCGTGTGTCGTGATTGCCAGCGCCAGAGACTCTCTATGCGCTGGAAGGACATTCAGAGCCAGTGAAGTGATAAAGAGTTTTGGTTGGGCTGCTCAGAGGGCGTCCTCTGGTAACTAAAGGTTTGCCTCCTGTTTGTTGCTGATGCTACTTTCTTTTTTGTGTCGCAAGCCTAGAGAGCAATGTCACCAGAGCATTGGGCACTCCAGTACTGAGCTGCACAGCCACTGAATCTCTCCCTTGAAGAAGAACAATGCGACCAAGTGAAGCATTGGATGTCTTGGCTGTGTAAGGTCAGATGGTTGCCTGTGGGGATTGATGGTGGCTATCCTGTTGTTTATTGACACTTTGCTGCCTTTTAGTTCTGTAGAGCTGGAAAGAGACGGAAGCAGAAGACGGGGCACTCTTGTCCTGAGACGCCCAGCCACTTAGTCCCTGTGTGCATTGGGGAGCTGTTTGCAAAGTTAAGTGTTGAGGAGTGTGCCAGAGGGCTGGGCAGAGGTTGCCTGTGGTGATTTGCAGTGGATTTTGTGCTGTTTGTTGATGCACTGTTGCCTTGTACATCTGCTTTGCAGATAAGGACAAGGTGAAGCGCGGGGACGCTCCTGTCCTGATCCACAGGGTTCCTGAGGCTCTATGGTTTGTAAAGGACACTCACAGCCAGTTAAGTGTGGAATAGTTTGGCTGAGGGTTGGTAAGTGTGTTTGGTTTGTAAAGGACACTCACAGCCAGTTAAGTGTGGAATAGTTTGGCTGAGGGCTGGTAACTGTGTTTACTGAGGTAACTAAAGTGGTCTGTCCTGTGATTTGTTGGTATTATCTTGCCTTATAGAGCTGTCCTCCCCGAGAAATAAAAGACCAAAGCAAGAGAGGCGTGTGTGGTGATTGCCAGCGCCAGAGACTCTCTATGCGCTGGAAGGACATTCAGAGCCAGTTAAGTGATAAAGAGTTTTGGTTGGGCTGCTCAGAGGGCGTCCTCTGGTAACTAAAGGTTTGCCTCCTGTTGGTTGCTGATGCTATGTTTCCTTTTTGTGTCGCAACCCTAGAGAGCAATGTCAGCAGAGCATTGGGCACTCCAGTACTGAGCTGCACAGCCACTGAATCTCTCTCATGAAGAAGAACAATGCGACCAAGTGAAGCATTGGATGTCTTGGCTGTGTAAGGTCTGATGGTTGCCTGTGGGGATTGATGGTGGCTATCCTGTTGTTTATTGACACTTTGCTGCCTTTTAGTTCTGTAGAGCTGGAAAGAGACGGGAGCAGAAGACGGGGCACTCGTGTCCCGAGACGCCCAGCCACTTAGTCCCTGTGTGCATTGAGGAGCTGTTTGCAAAGTTAAGTGTTGAGGAGTGTGCCAGAGGGCTGGGCAGAGGTTGCCTGTGGTGATTTGCAGTGGATTTTGTGCTGTTTGTTGATGCACTGTTGCCTTGTACATCTGCTTTCCAGATAAGGGCAAGGTGAAGCGCGGGGACGCTCCTGTCCTGATCCACAGGTTTCCTGAGGCTTTATGGTTTGTAAAGGACACTCACAGCCAGTTAAGTGTGGAATAGTTTGGCTGAGGGCTGGTAAGTGTGTTTGGTTTGTAAAGGACACTCACAGCCAGTTTAGTGTGGAATAGTTTGGCTGAGGACTGGTAAGTGTGTTTACTGAGGTGACTAAAGTGGTCTGTCCTGTGATTTGTTGGTATTATCTTGCCTTATAGAGCTGTCCTCCCCAAGAAATAAAAGGCCAAAGCAAGGGAGGCGTGTGTCGTGATTGCCAGCGCCAGAGACTCTCTATGCTCTGGAAGGACATTCAGAGCTAGTGAAGTGATAAAGAGTTTTGGTTGGGCTGCTCAGAGGGCGTCGTCTGGTAACTAATGGTTTGCCTCCTATTGGTTGCTGATCCTTTTGTGTCGCAAGCCTAGAGAGCAGTGTCACGAGTACATTGGGCACTCCAGTACTGAGCTGCACAGCCACTGAATCTCTCCCATGAAGAAGAACAATGCGACCAAGTGAAGCATTGGATGTCTTGGCTGTGTAAGGTCAGATGGTTGCCTGTGGGGATTGATGGTGGCTATCCTGTTGTTTATTGACACTTTGCTGCCTTTTAGCTCTGTAGAGATGTAAAGAGACGGGACCAGAAGACGGGACACTCCTGTCCCGAGACGCCCAGCCACTTAGTCCCTGTGTGCATTGGGGAGCTGTTTGCAAAGTTCAGTGTCGAGGAGTGTGCCAGAGGGCTGGGCAGAGGTTGCCTGTGGTGATTTGCAGTGGATTTTGTGCTGTTTGTTGATGCACTGTTGCCTTGTACATCTGCTTTCCAGATAAGGACAAGGTGAAGCGCGAGTACACTCCTGTCCTGATCCACAGGGTTCCTGAGGCTTTATGGTTTGTAAAGGACACTCACAGCCAGTTAAGTGTGGAATAGTTTGGCTGAGGGCTGGTAAGTGTGTTTACTGAGGTGACTAAAGTGGTCTGTGCTGTGATTTGTTGGTATTATCTTGCCTTATAGAGCTGTCCTCCCTGAGAAATAAAAGGCCAAAGCAAAAAAGGCGTGTGTCGTGATTGCCAGCGCCAGAGACTCTCTATGCTCTGGAAGGACATTGAGAGCCAGTGAAGTGATAAAAAGTTTTGGTTGGGCTGCTCAGAGGTCGTCCTCTGGTAACTAAAGGTTTGCCTCCTGTTGGTTGCTGATGCTATGTTTCCTTTTTGTGTCGCAAGCCTAGAGAGCAATGTCACCAGAGCATTGGGCACTCCAGTACTGAGCTGCACAGCCACTGAATCTCTCCCTTGAAGAGGAACAATGCGACCAAGTGAAGCATTGGATGTCTTGGCTGTGTAAGGTCTGATGGTTGCCTGTGGGGACTGATGGTGGCTATCCTGTTGTTTATTGACACTTTCCTGCCTTTTAGTTCTGTAGAGCTGTAAACAGACGGGACCAGAAGACGGGGCACTCCTGTCCCGAGACGCCCAGCCACTTAGTCCCTGTGTGCATTGGGTAGCTGTTTTCAAAGTTAAGTGTTGAGGAGTGTGCCAGAGGGCTGGGCAGAGGTTGCCTGTGGTGATTTGCAGTGGATTTTGTGCTGTTTGTTGATGCACTGTTGCCTTGTACATCTGCTTTCCAGATAAGGGCAAGGTGAAGCGTTTTGGCGCTCCTGTCCTGATCCACAGGGTTCCTGAGGCTTTATGGTTTGTAAAGGACACTCACAGCCAGTTAAGTGTGGACTAGTTTGGCTGAGGGCTGGTAAGTGTGTTTACTGAGGTGACTAAAGTGGTCTGTCCTGTGATTTGTTGGTATTATCTTGCCTTATAGAGCTGTCCTCCCCGAGAAATAAAAGGCCAAAGCAAGAGAGGCGTGTGTGGTGATTGCCAGCGCCAGAGACTCTCTATGCGCTGGAAGGACATTCAGAGCCAGTTCAGTGATAAAGAGTTTTGGTTGGGCTGCTCAGAGGGCGTCCTCTGGTAACTAAAGGTTTGCCTCCTGTTGGTTGCTGATGCTATGTTTCCTTTTTGTGTCGCAAGCCTAGAGAGCAATGTCAGCAGAGCATTGGGCACTCCAGTACTGAGCTGCACAGCCACTGAATCTCTCCCTTGAAGAGGAACAATGCGACCAAGTGAAGCATTGGATGTCTTGGCTGTGTAAGGTCTGATGGTTGCCTGTGGGGACTGATGGTGGCTATCCTGTTGTTTATTGACACTTTGCTGCCTTTTAGTTCTGTAGAGCTGGAAAGAGACGGGAGCAGAAGACGGGGCACTCCTGTCGCGAGACGCCCAGCCACTTAATCCCTGTGTGCATTGAGGAGCTGTTTGCAAAGTTAAGTGTTGAGGAGTGTGCCAGAGGGCTGGGCAGAGGTTGCCTGTGGTGATTTGCAGTGGATTTTGTGCTGTTTGTTGATGCACTGTTGCCTTGTACATCTGCTTTACAGATAAGGGCAAGGTGAAGCGCGGGGACGCTCCTGTCCTGATCCACAGGGTTCCTGAGGCTTTATGGTTTGTAAAGGACACTCACAGCCAGTTAAGTGTGGAATAGTTTGGCTGAGGGCTGGTAAGTGTGTTTGGTTTGTAAAGGACACTCACAGCCAGTTAAGTGTGGAATAGTTTGGCTGAGGACTGGTAAGTGTGTTTACTGAGGTGACTAAAGTGGTCTGTCCTGTGATTTGTTGGTATTATCTTGCCTTATAGAGCTGTCCTCCCCGAGAAATAAAAGGCCAAAGCAAGGGAGGCGTGTGTCGTGATTGCCAGCGCCAGAGACTTTCTATGCTCTGGAAGGACATTCAGAGCCAGTTCAGTGATAAAGAGTTTTGGTTGGGCTGCTCAGAGGGCGTTCTCTGGTAACTAAAGGTTTGCCTCCTGTTGGTTGCTGATGCTATGTTTCCTTTTTGTGTCGCAAGCCTAGAGAGCAATGTCACCAGAGCATTGGGCACTCCAGTACTGAGCTGCACAGCCACTGAATCTCTCTCATGAAGAAGAACAATGCGACCAAGTGAAGCATTGGATGTCTTGGCTGTGTAAGGTCAGATGGTTGCCTGTGGGGATTGATGGTGGCTATCCTGTTGTTTATTGACACTTTGCTGCCTTTTAGTTCTGTAGAGCTAGAAAGAGACGGGAGCAGAAGACGGGGCACTCGTGTCCCGAGACGCCCAGCCACTTAGTCCCTGTGTGCACTGGGGAGCTGTTTGCAAAGTTAAGTGTTGAGGAGTGTGCCAGAGGGCTGGGCAGAGGTTGCCTGTGGTGATTTGCAGTGGATTTTGTGCTGTTTGTTGATGCACTGTTGCCTTGTACATCTGCTTTCCAGATAAGGGCAAGGTGAAGCGCGGGGACGCTCCTGTCCTGATCCACAGGGTTCCTGAGGCTTTATGGTTTGTAAAGGACACTCACAGCCAGTTAAGTGTGGAATAGTTTGGCTGAGGGCTGGTAAGTGTGTTTGGTTTGTAAAGGACACTCACAGCCAATTAAGTGTGGAATAGTTTGGCTGAGGACTGGTAAGTGTGTTTACTGAGGTGACTAAAGTGGTCTGTCCTGTGATTTGTTGGTATTATCTTGCCTTATAGAGCTGTCCTCCCCGAGAAATAAAAGGCCAAAGCAAGGGAGACGTGTGTCGTGATTGCCAGCGCCAGAGACTCTCTGTGTGCTGGAAGGACATTCAGAGCCAGTGAAGTGATAAAGAGTTTTGGTTGGGCTGCTCAGAGGGCGTCCTCTGGTAACTAAAGGTTTGCCTCCTTTTCGTTGCTGATGCTATGTTTCCTTTTTGTGTCGCAAGCCTAGAGAGCAATGTCACCAGAGCATTGGGCACTCCAGTACTGAGCTGCACAGCCACTGAATCTCTCCCTTGAAGAGGAACAATGCGACCAAGTGAAGCATTGGATGTCTTGGCTGTGTAAGGTCAGATGGTTGCCTGTGGGGACTGATGGTGGCTATCCTATTGTTTATTGACACTTTGCTGCCTTTTAGTTCTGTAGAGCTGGAAAGAGATGGGACCAGAAGACGGGGCACTCGTGTCCCGAGACGCCCAGCCACTTAGTCCCTGTGTGCATTGAGGAGCTGTTTGCAAAGTTAAGTGTTGAGGAGTGTGCCAGAGGGATGGGCAGAGGTTGCCTGTGGTGATTTGCAGTGGATTTTGTGCTGTTTGTTGATGCACTGTTGCCTTGTACATCTGCTTTTCATATAAGGACAAGGTAAAGCGCGGGGACGCTCCTGTCCTGATCCAAAGGGTTCCTGAGGCTTTCTGGTTTGTAAAGGACACTCACAGCCAGTTAAGTGTGGAATAGTTTGGCTGAGGGCTGGTAAGTGTGTTTACTGAGGTGACTAAAGTGGTCTGTCCTGTGATTTGTTGGTATTATCTTGCCTTATAGAGCTGTCCTCCCCGAGAAATAAAAGGCCAAAGCAAGGGAGGCGTGTGTCGTGATTGCCAGCGCCAGAGACTCTCTATGCTCTGGAAGGACATTCAGAGCCAGTTCAGTGATAAAGAGTTTTGGTTGGGCTGCTCAGAGGGCGTTCTCTGGTAACTAAAGGTTTGCCTCCTGTTGGTTGCTGATGCTATGTTTCCTTTTTGTGTCGCAAGCCTAGAGAGCAATGTCACCAGAGCATTGGGCACTCCAGTACTGAGCTGCACAGCCACTGAATCTCTCTCATGAAGAAGAACAATGCGACCAAGTGAAGCATTGGATGTCTTGGCTGTGTAAGGTCAGATGGTTGCCTGTGGGGATTGATGGTGGCTATCCTGTTGTTTATTGACACTTTGCTGCCTTTTAGTTCTGTAGAGCTAGAAAGAGACGGGAGCAGAAGACGGGGCACTCGTGTCCCGAGACGCCCAGCCACTTAGTCCCTGTGTGCACTGGGGAGCTGTTTGCAAAGTTAAGTGTTGAGGAGTGTGCCAGAGGGCTGGGCAGAGGTTGCCTGTGGTGATTTGCAGTGGATTTTGTGCTGTTTGTTGATGCACTGTTGCCTTGTACATCTGCTTTCCAGATAAGGGCAAGGTGAAGCGCGGGGACGCTCCTGTCCTGATCCACAGGGTTCCTGAGGCTTTATGGTTTGTAAAGGACACTCACAGCCAGTTAAGTGTGGAATAGTTTGGCTGAGGGCTGGTAAGTGTGTTTGGTTTGTAAAGGACACTCACAGCCAAATAAGTGTGGAATAGTTTGGCTGAGGGCTGGTAAGTGTGTTTACTGAGGTGACTAAAGTGGTCTGTCCTGTGATTTGTTGGTATTATCTTGCCTTATAGAGCTGTCCTCCCCGAGAAATAAAAGGCCAAAGCAAGGGAGACGTGTGTCGTGATTGCCAGCGCCAGAGACTCTCTGTGTGCTGGAAGGACATTCAGAGCCAGTGAAGTGATAAAGAGTTTTGGTTGGGCTGCTCAGAGGGCGTCCTCTGGTAACTAAAGGTTTGCCTCCTTTTCGTTGCTGATGCTATGTTTCCTTTTTGTGTCGCAAGCCTAGAGAGCAATGTCACCAGAGCATTGGGCACTCCAGTACTGAGCTGCACAGCCACTGAATCTCTCCCTTGAAGAGGAACAATGCGACCAAGTGAAGCATTGGATGTCTTGGCTGTGTAAGGTCAGATGGTTGCCTGTGGGGACTGATGGTGGCTATCCTATTGTTTATTGACACTTTGCTGCCTTTTAGTTCTGTAGAGCTGGAAAGAGATGGGACCAGAAGACGGGGCACTCGTGTCCCGAGACGCCCAGCCACTTAGTCCCTGTGTGCATTGAGGAGCTGTTTGCAAAGTTAAGTGTTGAGGAGTGTGCCAGAGGGATGGGCAGAGGTTGCCTGTGGTGATTTGCAGTGGATTTTGTGCTGTTTGTTGATGCACTGTTGCCTTGTACATCTGCTTTTCATATAAGGACAAGGTGAAGCGCGGGGACGCTCCTGTCCTGATCCAAAGGGTTCCTGAGGCTTTCTGGTTTGTAAAGGACACTCACAGCCAGTTAAGTGTGGACTAGTTTGGCTGAGGGCTGGTAAGTGTGTTTACTGAGGTGACTAAAGTGGTCTGTCCTGTGATTTGTTGGTATTATCTTGCCTTATAGAGCTGTCCTCCCCGAGAAATAAAAGGCCAAAGCAAGGGAGACGTGTGTCGTGATTGCCAGCGCCAGAGACTCTCTATGCGCTGGAAGGACATTCAGAGCCAGTTCAGTGATAAAGAGTTTTGGTTGGGCTGCTCAGAGGGCGTCCTCTGGTAACTAAAGGTTTGCCTCCTGTTGGTTGCTGATGCTATGTTTCCTTTTTGTGTCGCAAGCCTAGAGAGCAATGTCACCAGAGCATTGGGCACTCCAGTACTGAGCTGCACAGCCACTGAATCTCTCCCTTGAAGAGGAGCAATGCGACCAAGTGAAGCATTGGATGTCTTGGCTGTGTAAGGTCTGATGGTTGCCTGTGGGGATTGATGGTGGCTATCCTGTTGTTTATTGACACTTTGCTGCCTTTTAGTTCTGTAGAGCTGGAAAGAGACGGGACCAGAAGACGGGGCACTCCTGTCGCGAGACGCCCAGCCACTTAGTCCCTGTGTGCACTGGGGAGCTGTTTGCAAAGTTAAGTGTTGAGGAGTGTGCCGGAGGGCTGGGCAGAGGTTGCCTGTGGTGATTTGCAGTGGATTTTGTGCTGTTTGTTGATGCACTGTTGCCTTGTACATCTGCTTTCCAGATAAGGGCAAGGTAAAGCGCGGGGATGCTCCTGTCCTGATCCACAGGGTTCCTGAGGCTTTCTGGTTTGTAAAGGACACTCACAGCCAGTTAAGTGTGGAATAGTTTGACTGAGGGCTGGTAAGTGTGTTTACTGAGGTGACTAAAGTGGTCTGTCCTGTGATTTGTTGGTATTATCTTGCCTTATAGAGCTGTCCTCCCCGAGAAATAAAAGGCCAAAGCAAGGGAGACGTGTGTCGTGATTGCCAGCGCCAGAGACTCTCTATGCGCTGGAAGGACATTCAGAGCCAGTTCAGTGATAAAGAGTTTTGGTTGGGCTGCTGAGAGGGCGTCCTCTGGTAACTAAAGGTTTGCCTCCTGTTGGTTGCTGATGCTATGTTTCCTTTTTGTGTCGCAAGCCTAGAGAGCAATGTCACCAGAGCACTGGGCACTCCAGTACTGAGCTGCACAGCCACTGAATCTCTCTCATGAAGAAGAACAATGCGACCAAGTGAAGCATTGGATGTCTTGGCTGTGTAAGGTCTGATGGTTGCCTGTGGGGATTGATGGTGGCTATCCTGTTGTTTATTGACACTTTGCTGCCTTTTAGTTCTGTAGAGCTGGAAAGAGACGGGACCAGAAGACGGGGCACTCGTGTCCCGAGACGCCCAGCCACTTAGTCCCTGTGTGCATTGAGGAGCTGTTTGCAAAGTTAAGTGTTGAGGAGTGTGCCAGAGGGCTGGGCAGAGGTTGCCTGTGGTGATTTGCAGTGGATTTTGTGCTGTTTGTTGATGCACTGTTGCCTTGTATATCTGCTTTCCAGATAAGGGCAAGGTGAAGCGCGGGGACGCTCCTGTCCTGATCTACAGGGTTCCTGAGGCTTTATGGTTTGTAAAGGACACTCACAGCCAGTTAAGTGTGGAATAGTTTGGCTGAGGGCTGGTACGTGTGTTTACTGAGGTGACTAAAGTGGTCTGTCCTGTGATTTGTTGGTATTATCTTGCCTTATAGAGCTGTCCTCCCCAAGAAATAAAAGGCCAAAGGAAGGGAGATGTGTGTCGTGATTACCAGTGCCAGAGACTCTCTGTGTGCTGGAAGGACATTCAGAGCCAGTTCAGTGATAAAGAGTTTTGGTTGGGCTGCTCAGAGGGCGTCCTCTGGTAACTAAAGGTTTGCCTCCTGTTGGTTGCTGATGCTATGTTTCCTTTTTGTGTCGCAAGCCTAGAGAGCAATGTCAGCAGAGCATTGGGCACTCCAGTACTGAGCTGCACAGCCACTGAATCTCTCTCATGAAGAAGAACAATGCGACCAAGTGAAGCATTGGATGTCTTGGCTGTGTAAGGTCTGATGGTTGCCTGTGGGGATTGATGGTGGCTATCCTGTTGTTTATTGACACTTTGCTGCCTTTTAGTTCTGTAGAGCTGGAAAGAGACGGGACCAGAAGACGGGGCACTCCTGTCGCGAGACGCCCAGCCACTTAGTCCCTGTGTGCACTGGGGAGCTGTTTGCAAATTTAAGTGTTGAGGAGTGTGCCAGAGGGCTGGGCAGAGGTTGCCTGTGTTGATTTGCAGTGGATTTTGTGCTGTTTGTTGATGCACTGTTGCCTTGTACATCTGCTTTCCAGATAAGGGCAAGGTGAAGCGCGGGGACGCTCCTGTCCTGATCCACAGGGTTCCTGAGGCTTTATGGTTTGTAAAGGACACTCACAGCCAGTTAAGTGTGGAATAGTTTGGCTGAGGGCTGGTAAGTGTGTTTGGTTTGTAAAGGACACTCACAGCCAGTTAAGTGTGGAATATTTTGGCTGAGGGCTGGTAAGTGTGTTTACTGAGGTGACAAAGTGGTCTGTCCTGTGATTTGTTGGTATTATCTTGCCTTATAGAGCTGTCCTCCCCAAGAAATAAAAGGCCAAAGCAAGGGAGACGTGTGTCGTGATTGCCAGCGCCAGAGACTCTCTATGCGCTGGAAGGACATTCAGAGCCAGTTCAGTGATAAAGAGTTTTGGTTGGGCTGCTCAGAGTGCGTCCTCTGGTAACTAAAGGTTTGCCTCCTGTTGGTTGCTGATGCTATGTTTCCTTTTTGTGTCGCAAGCCTAGAGAGCAATGTCACCAGAGCATTGGGCACTCCAGTACTGAGCTGCACAGCCACTGAATCTCTCCCTTGAAGAGGAACAATGCGACCAAGTGAAGCATTGGATGTCTTGGCTGTGTAAGGTCAGATGGTTGCCTGTGGGAATTGATGGTGGCTATCCTGTTGTTTATTGACACTTTGCTGCCTTTTAGTTCTGTAGAGCTGGAAAGAGACGGGACCAGAAGACGGGGCACTCGTGTTCCGAGACGCCCAGCCACTTAGTCCCTGTGTGCATTGAGGAGGTGTTTGCAAAGTTAAGTGTTGAGGAGTGTGCCAGAGGGCTGGGCAGAGGTTGCCTGTGTTGATTTGCAGTGGATTTTGTGCTGTTTGTTGAAGCACTGTTGCCTTGTACATCTGCTTTACAGATAAGGGCAAGGTGAAGCGCGGGGACGCTCCTGTCCTGATCCACAGGGTTCCTGAGGCTTTATGGTTTGTAAAGGACACTCACAGCCAGTTAAGTGTGGAATAGTTTGGCTGAGGGCTGGTAAGTGTGTTTGGTTTGTAAAGGACACTCACAGCCAGTTAAGTGTGGAATAGTTTGGCTGAGGGCTGGTAAGTGTGTTTACTGAGGTGACTAAAGTAGTCTGTCCTGTGATTTGTTGGTATTATCTTGCCTTATAGAGCTGTCCTCCCCAAGAAATAAAAGGCCAAAGCAAGGGAGGCGTGTGTCGTGATTGCCAGCGCCAGAGACTCTCTATGCGCTGGAAGGACATTCAGAGCCAGTTTAAGTGATAAAGAGTTTTGGTTGGGCTGCTCAGTGGGCGTCCTCTGGTAACTAAAGGTTTGCCTCCTGTTGGTTGCTGATGCTATGTTTCCTTTTTGTGTCGCAAGCCTAGAGAGCAATGTCAGCAGAGCATTGGGCACTCCAGTACTGAGCTGCACAGCCACTGAATCTCTCTCATGAAGAAGAACAATGCGACCAAGTGAAGCATTGGATGTCTTGGCTGTGTAAGGTCTGATGGTTGCCTGTGGGGATTGATGGTGGCTATCCTGTTGTTTATTGACACTTTCCTGCCTTTTAATTCTGTAGAGCTGGAAAGAGACGGGACCAGAAGACGGGGCACTCGTGTCCCGAGACGCCCAGCCACTTAGTCCCTGTGTGCATTGAGGAGCTGTTTGCAAAGTTAAGTGTTGAGGAGTGTGCCAGAGGGCTGGGCAGAGGTTGCCTGTGTTGATTTGCAGTGGATTTTGTGCTTTTTGTTGATGCACTGTTGCCTTGTACATCTGCTTTCCAGATAAAGGCAAGGTGAAGCGCGGGGACGCTCCTGTCCTGATCCACAGGGTTCCTGAGGCTTTCTGGTTTGTAAAGGACACTCACAGCCAGTTAAGTGTGGACTAGTTTGGCTGAGGGCTGGTAAGTGTGTTTGGTTTGTAAAGGACACACACAGCCAGTTAAGTGTGGAATAGTTTGGCTGAGGGCTGGTAAGTGTGTTTACTGAGGTGACTAAAGTGGTCTGTCCTGTGAGTTGTTGGTATTATCTTGCCTTATAGAGCTGTCCTCCCCGAGAAATAAAAGGCCAAAGCAAGGGAGACGTGTGTCGTGATTGCCAGCGCCAGAGACTCTCTATGCGCTGGAAGGACATTCAGAGCCAGTTCAGTGATGAAGAGTTTTGGTTGGGCTGCTCAGAGGGCGTCCTCTGGTAACTAAAGGTTTGCCTCCTGTTGGTTGCTGATGCTATGTTTCCTTTTTGTGTCGCAAGCCTAGAGAGCAATGTCACCAGAGCATTGGGCACTCCAGTACTGAGCTGCACAGCCACTGAATCTCTCTCATGAAGAAGAACAATGCGACCAAGTGAAGCATTGGATGTCTTGGCTGTGTAAGGTCTGATGGTTGCCTGTGGGGATTGATGGTGGCTATCCTGTTGTTTATTGACACTTTGCTGCCTTTTAGTTCTGTAGAGCTGGAAAGAGACGGGACCAGAAGACGGGGCACTCCTGTCGCGAGACGCCCAGCCACTTAGTCCCTGTGTGCATTGAGGAGCTGTTTGCAAAGTTAAGTGTTGAGGAGTGTGCCAGAGGGCTGGGCAGAGGTTGCCTGTGGTGATTTGCAGTGGATTTTGTGCTGTTTGTTGATGCACTGTTGCCTTGTACATCTGCTTTCCAGATAAGGGCAAGGTGAAGCGCGGGGACGCTCCTGTCCTGATCCACAGGGTTCCTGAGGCTATATGGTTTGTAAAGGTCACTCACAGCCAGTTAAGTGTGGAATAGTTTGGCTGAGGGCTGGTAAGTGTGTTTGGTTTGTAAAGGACACTCACAGCCAGTTAAGTGTGGAATATTTTGGCTGAGGGCTGGTAAGTGTGTTTACTGAGGTGACTAAAGTGGTCTGTCCTGTGATTTGTTGGTATTATCTTGCCTTATAGAGCTGTCCTCCCCGAGAAATAAAAGGCCAAAGCAAGGGAGACGTGTGTTGTGATTGCCAGTGCCAGAGACTCTCTATGCGCTGGAAGGACATTCAGAGCCAGTGAAGTGATAAAGAGTTTTGGTTGGGCTACTCAGAGGGCGTCCCCTGGTAACTAAAGGTTTGCCTCCTGTTGGTTGCTGATGCTATGTTTCCTTTTTGTGTCGCAAGCCTAGAGAGCAATGTCAGCAGAGCATTGGGCACTCCAGTACTGAGCTGCACAGGCACTGAATCTCTCCCTTGAAGAAGAACAATGTGACCAAGTGAAGCATTGAATGTCTTGGCTGTGTAAGGTCAGATGGTTGCCTGTGGGGATTGATGGTGGCTATCCTGTTGTTTATTGACAGTTTCCTGCCTTTTAGTTCTGTAGAGCTGTAAAGAGACGGGACCAGAAGATGGGGCACTCGTGTCCCGAGACGCCCAGCCACTTAGTCCCTGTGTGCATTGAGGAGCTGTTTGCAAAGTTAAGTGTTGAGGAGTGTGCCAGAGGGCTGGGCAGAGGTTGCCTGTGGTGATTTGCAGTGGATTTTGTGCTTTTTGTTGATGCACTGTTGCCTTGTACATCTGCTTTCCAGATAAAGGCAAGGTGAAGCGCGGGGACGCTCCTGTCCTGATCCACAGGGTTCCTGAGGCTTTCTGGTTTGTAAAGGACACTCACAGCCAGTTAAGTGTGGACTAGTTTGGCTGAGGGCTGGTAAGTGTGTTTGGTTTGTAAAGGACACACACAGCCAGTTAAGTGTGGAATAGTTTGGCTGAGGGCTGGTAAGTGTGTTTACTGAGGTGACTAAAGTGGTCTGTCCTGTGAGTTGTTGGTATTATCTTGCCTTATAGAGCTGTCCTCCCCGAGAAATAAAAGGCCAAAGCAAGGGAGACGTGTGTCGTGATTGCCAGCGCCAGAGACTCTCTATGCGCTGGAAGGACATTCAGAGCCAGTTCAGTGATGAAGAGTTTTGGTTGGGCTGCTCAGAGGGCGTCCTCTGGTAACTAAAGGTTTGCCTCCTGTTGGTTGCTGATGCTATGTTTCCTTTTTGTGTCGCAAGCCTAGAGAGCAATGTCACCAGAGCATTGGGCACTCCAGTACTGAGCTGCACAGCCACTGAATCTCTCTCATGAAGAAGAACAATGCGACCAAGTGAAGCATTGGATGTCTTGGCTGTGTAAGGTCTGATGGTTGCCTGTGGGGATTGATGGTGGCTATCCTGTTGTTTATTGACACTTTGCTGCCTTTTAGTTCTGTAGAGCTGGAAAGAGACGGGACCAGAAGACGGGGCACTCCTGTCGCGAGACGCCCAGCCACTTAGTCCCTGTGTGCATTGAGGAGCTGTTTGCAAAGTTAAGTGTTGAGGAGTGTGCCAGAGGGCTGGGCAGAGGTTGCCTGTGGTGATTTGCAGTGGATTTTGTGCTGTTTGTTGATGCACTGTTGCCTTGTACATCTGCTTTCCAGATAAGGGCAAGGTGAAGCGCGGGGACGCTCCTGTCCTGATCCACAGGGTTCCTGAGGCTATATGGTTTGTAAAGGTCACTCACAGCCAGTTAAGTGTGGAATAGTTTGGCTGAGGGCTGGTAAGTGTGTTTGGTTTGTAAAGGACACTCACAGCCAGTTAAGTGTGGAATATTTTGGCTGAGGGCTGGTAAGTGTGTTTACTGAGGTGACTAAAGTGGTCTGTCCTGTGATTTGTTGGTATTATCTTGCCTTATAGAGCTGTCCTCCCCGAGAAATAAAAGGCCAAAGCAAGGGAGACGTGTGTTGTGATTGCCAGTGCCAGAGACTCTCTATGCGCTGGAAGGACATTCAGAGCCAGTGAAGTGATAAAGAGTTTTGGTTGGGCTACTCAGAGGGCGTCCCCTGGTAACTAAAGGTTTGCCTCCTGTTGGTTGCTGATGCTATGTTTCCTTTTTGTGTCGCAAGCCTAGAGAGCAATGTCAGCAGAGCATTGGGCACTCCAGTACTGAGCTGCACAGCCACTGAATCTCTCCCTTGAAGAGGAACAATGCGACCAAGTGAAGCATTGGATGTCTTGGCTGTGTAAGGTCAGATGGCTGCCTGTGGGGATTGATGGTGGCTATCCTGTTGTTTATTGACACTTTGCTGCCTTTTAGTTCTGTAGAGCTGGAAAGAGACGGGACCAGAAGACGGGGCACTCCTGTCGCGAGACGCCCAGCCACTTAGTCCCTGTGTGCATTGGGGAGCTGTTTGCAAAGTTAAGTGTTGAGGAGTGTGCCAGAGGGCTGGGCAGAGGTTGCCTGTGTTGATTTGCAGTGGATTTTGTGCTGTTTGTTGATGCACTGTTGTCTTGTATATCTGCTTTCCAGATAAGGGCAAGGTGAATCGCGGGGACGCTCCTGTCCTGATCCACAGGGTTCCTGAGGCTTTATGGTTTGTAAAGGACACTCACAGCCAGTTAAGTGTGGAATAGTTTGGCTGAGGGCTGGTAAGTGTGTTTGGTTTGTAAAGGACACTCACAGCCAGTTAAGTGTGGACTACTTTGGCTGAGGGCTGGTAAGTGTGTTTACTGAGGTGACTAAAGTGGTCTGTCCTGTGATTTGTTGGTATTATCTTGCCTTATAGAGCTGTCCTCCCCGAGAAATAAAAGGCCAAAGCAAGGGAGGCGTGTGTCGTGATTGCCAGCTCCAGAGACTCTCTATGCTCTGGAAGGACATTCAGAGCCAGTTAAGTGATAAAGAGTTTTGGTTGGGCTGCTCAGAGGGCGTCCTCTGGTAACTAAAGGTTTGCCTCCTGTTGGTTGCTGATGCTACGTTTCCTTTTTGTGTCGCAAGCCTAGAGAGCAATGTCACCAGAGCATTGGGCACTCCAGTACTGAGCTGCACAGCCACTGAATCTCTCCCTTGAAGAGGAACAATGCGACCAAGTGAAGCATTGGATGTCTTGGCTGTGTAAGATCTGATGGTTGCCTGTGGGGATTGATGGTGGCTATCCTGTTGTTTATTGACACTTTGCTGCCTTTTAGTTCTGTAGAGCTGGAAAGAGACGGGACCAGAAGATGGGGCACTCCTGTGCCGAGACGCCCAGCCACTTAGTCCCTGTGTGCACTGGGGAGCTGTTTTCAAACTTAAGTGTTGAGGAGTGTGCCAGAGGGCTGGGCAGAGGTTGCCTGTGGTGATTTGCAGTGGATTTTGTGCTGTTTGTTGATGCACTGTTGCCTTGTACATCTGCTTTCCAGATAAGGGCAAGGTGAAGCGCGGGGACGCTCCTGTCCTGATCCACAGGGTTCCTGAGGCTCTATGGTTTGTAAAGGACACTCACAGCCAGTTAAGTGTGGAATAGTTTGGCTGAGGGCTGGTAAGTGTGTTTGGTTTGTAAAGGACACTCACAGTCAGTTAAGTGTGGAATAGTTTGGCTGAGGGCTGGTAAGTGTGTTTACTGAGGTGACTAAAGTGGTCTGTCCTGTGATTTGTTGGTATTATCTTGCCTTATAGAGCTGTCCTCCCCGAGAAATAAAAGGCCAAAGCAAGGGAGACGTGTGTCGTGATTGCCAGCGCCAGAGACTCTCTATGCGCTGGAAGGACATTCAGAGGCAGTGAAGTGATAAAGAGTTTTGGTTGGGCTACTCAGAGGGCGTCCTCTGGTAACTAAAGGTTTGCCTCCTGTTGGTTGCTGATGCTATGTTTCCTTTTTGTGTCGCAAGCCTAGAGAGCAATGTCAGCAGAGCATTGGGCACTCCAGTACTGAGCTGCACAGCCACTGAATCTCTCCCTTGAAGAGGAACAATGCGACCAAGTGAAGCATTGGATGTCTTGGCTGTGTAAGGTCAGATGGCTGCCTGTGGGGATTGATGGTGGCTATCCTGTTGTTTATTGACACTTTGCTGCCTTTTAGTTCTGTAGAGCTGGAAAGAGACGGGACCAGAAGACGGGGCACTCCTGTCGCGAGACGCCCAGCCACTTAGTCCCTGTGTGCATTGGGGAGCTGTTTGCAAAGTTAAGTGTTGAGGAGTGTGCCAGAGGGCTGGGCAGAGGTTGCCTGTGTTGATTTGCAGTGGATTTTGTGCTGTTTGTTGATGCACTGTTGTCTTGTATATCTGCTTTCCAGATAAGGGCAAGGTGAATCGCGGGGACGCTCCTGTCCTGATCCACAGGGTTCCTGAGGCTTTATGGTTTGTAGAGGACACTCACAGCCAGTTAAGTGTGGAATAGTTTGGCTGAGGGCTGGTAAGTGTGTTTGGTTTGTAAAGGACACTCACAGCCAGTTAAGTGTGGACTACTTTGGCTGAGGGCTGGTAAGTGTGTTTACTGAGGTGACTAAAGTGGTCTGTCCTGTGATTTGTTGGTATTATCTTGCCTTATAGAGCTGTCCTCCCCGAGAAATAAAAGGCCAAAGCAAGGGAGGCGTGTGTCGTGATTGCCAGCTCCAGAGACTCTCTATGCTCTGGAAGGACATTCAGAGCCAGTTAAGTGATAAAGAGTTTTGGTTGGGCTGCTCAGAGGGCGTCCTCTGGTAACTAAAGGTTTGCCTCCTGTTGGTTGCTGATGCTACGTTTCCTTTTTGTGTCGCAAGCCTAGAGAGCAATGTCACCAGAGCATTGGGCACTCCAGTACTGAGCTGCACAGCCACTGAATCTCTCCCTTGAAGAGGAACAATGCGACCAAGTGAAGCATTGGATGTCTTGGCTGTGTAAGATCTGATGGTTGCCTGTGGGGATTGATGGTGGCTATCCTGTTGTTTATTGACACTTTGCTGCCTTTTAGTTCTGTAGAGCTGGAAAGAGACGGGACCAGAAGACGGGGCACTCCTGTCCCGAGACGCCCAGCCACTTAGTCCCTGTGTGCATTGAGGAGCTGTTTGCAAAGTTAAGTGTTGAGGACAGTGCCAGAGGGCTGGGCAGAGGTTGCCTGTGGTGATTTGCAGTGGATTTTGTGCTGTTTGTTGATGCACTGTTGTCTTGTACATCTGCTTTTCAGATAAGGGCAAGGTGAAGCGCGGGGACGCTCCTGTCCTGATCCACAGGGTTCCTGAGGCTTTATGGTTTGTAAAGGACACTCACAGCCAGTTAAGTGTGGAATAGTTTGGCTGAGGGCTGGTAAGTGTGTTTGGTTTGTAAAGGACACTCACAGCTAGTTAAGTGTGGACTAGTTTGGCTGAGGGCTGGTAAGTGTGTTTACTGAGGTGACTAAAGTGGTCTGTCCTGTGATTTGTTGGTATTATCTTGCCTTATAGAGCTGTCCTCCCTGAGAAATAAAAGGCCAAAGCAAGGGAGGCGTGTGTCGTGATTGCCAGCGCCAGAGACTCTCTATGCGCTGGAAGGACATTCAGAGCCAGTTCAGTGATAAAGAGTTTTGGTTGGGCTGCTCAGAGGGCGTCCTCTGGTAACTAAAGGTTTGCCTCCTGTTGGTTGCTGATGCTATGTTTCCTTTTTGTGTCGCAAGCCTAGAGAGCAATGTCGCCAGAGCTCTGGGTACTCCAGTACTGAGCTGCACAGCCACTGAAACTCTCCCTTGAAGAGGAACAATGCGACCAAGTGAAGCATTGGATGTCTTGGCTGTGTAAGGTCTGATGGTTGCCTGTGGGGACTGATGGTGGCTATCCTGTTGTTTATTGACACTTTGCTGCCTTTTAGTTCTGTAGAGCTGGAAAGAGACGGGTCCAGAAGACGGGGCACTACTGTCCCGAGACACCCAGCCACTTAGTCCCTGTGTGCATTGGGTAGCTGTTTGCAAAGTTAAGTGTTGAGGAGAGTGCCAGAGGGCTGGGCAGAGGTTGCCTGTGGTGATTTACAGTGGATTTTGTGCTGTTTGTTGATGCACTGTTGTCTTGTACATCTGCTTTCCAGATAAGGGCAAGGTGAAGCGCGGGGACGCTCCTGTCCTGATCCACAGGGTTCCTGAGGCTTTATGGTTTGTAAAGGACACTCACAGCCAGTTAAGTGTGGACTAGTTTGGCTGAGGGCTGGTAAGTGTGTTTACTGAGGTGACTAAAGTGGTCTGTCCTGTGATTTGTTGGTATTATCTTGCCTTATAGAGCTGTCCTCCCCGAGAAATAAAAGGCCAAAGCAAGGGAGGCGTGTGTCGTGATTGCCAGCGCCAGAGACTCTCTATTGCTGGAAGGACATTCAGAGCCAGTGAAGTGATAAAGAGTTTTGTTTGGGCTGCTGAGAGGGCGTCCTCTGGTAACTAAAGGTTTGCCTCCTGTTGGTTGCTGATGCTATGTTTCCTTTTTGTGTCGCAAGCCTAGAGAGCAATGTCACCAGAGCATTGGGCACTCCAGTACTGAGCTACACAGCCACTGAATCTCTCCCTTGAAGAGGAACAATGTGACCAAGTGAAGCATTGGATGTCTTGGCTGTGTAAGGTCTGATGGTTGCCTGTGGGGATTGATGGTGGCTATCCTGTTGTTTATTGACACTTTGCTGCCTTTTAGTTCTGTAGAGCTGGAAAGAGACGGGACCAGAAGACGGGGCACTCGTGTCCCGAGACGCCCAGCCACTTAGTCCCTGTGTGCATTGAGGAGCTGTTTGCAAAGTTAAGTGTTGAGGAGTGTGCCAGAGGGCTGGGCAGAGGTTGCCTGTGGTGATTTGCAGTGGATTTTGTGCTGTTTGTTGATGCACTGTTGCCTTGTACATCTGCTTTCCAGATAAGGGCAAGGTGAAGCGCGGGGACGCTCCTGTCCTGATCCACAGGGTTCCTGAGGCTTTATGGTTTGTAAAGGACACTCACAGCCAGTTAAGTGTGGAATAGTTTGGCTGAGGGCTGGTAAGTGTGTTTGGTTTGTAAAGGACACTCACAGCCGGTTAAGTGTGGACTAGTTTGGCTGAGGGCTGGTAAGTGTGTTTACTGAGGTGACTAAAGTGGTCTGTCCTGTGATTTGTTGGTATTATCTTGCCTTATAGAGCTGTCCTCCCCGAGAAATAAAAGACCAAAGCAAGAGAGGCGTGTGTCGTGATTGCCAGCGCCAGAGACTCTCTATGCGCTGGAAGGACATTCAGAGCCAGTTCAGTGATAAAGAGTTTTGGTTGGGCTGCTCAGAGGGCGTCCTCTGGTAACTAAAGGTTTGCCTCCTGTTGGTTGCTGATGCTATGTTTCCTTTTTGTGTCGCAAGCCTAGAGAGCAATGTCACCAGAGCACTGGGCACTCCAGTACTGAGCTGCACAGCCACTGAAACTCTCCTTTGAAGAGGAACAATGCGACCAAGTGAAGCATTGGATGTCTTGGCTGTGTAAGGTCTGATGGTTGCCTGTGGGGACTGATGGTGGCTATCCTGTTGTTTATTGACACTTTCCTGCCTTTTAGTTCTGTAGAGCTGGAAAGAGACGGGTCCAGAAGACGGGGCACTACTGTCCCGAGACGCCCAGCCACTTAGTCCCTGTGTGCATTGGGTAGCTGTTTGCAAAGTTAAGTGTTGAGGAGAGTGCCAGAGGGCTGGGCAGAGGTTGCCTGTGGTGATTTGCAGTGGATTTTGTGCTGTTTGTTGATGCACTGTTGTCTTGTACATCTGCTTTTCAGATAAGGGCAAGGTGAAGCGCGGGGACGCTCCTGTCCTGATCCACAGGGTTCCTGAGGCTTTATGGTTTGTAAAGGACACTCACAGCCAGTTAAGTGTGGAATAGTTTGGCTGAGGGCTGGTAAGTGTGTTTGGTTTGTAAAGGACACTCACAGCCAGTTAAGTGTGGACTAGTTTGGCTGAGGGCTGGTAAGTGTGTTTACTGGGGTGACTAAAGTGGTCTGTCCTGTGATTTGTTGGTATTATCTTGCCTTATAGAGCTGTCCTCCCTGAGAAATAAAAGGCCAAAGCAAGGGAGGCTGTGTCGTGATTGCCAGCACCACAGACTCTCTATGCACTGGAAGGACATTCAGAGCCAGTGAAGTGACAAAGAGTTTTGGTTGGGCTGCTCAGAGGGCGTCCTCTGGTAACTAAAGGTTTGCCTCCTGTTGGTTGCTGATGCTATGTTTCCTTTTTGTGTCGCAAGCCTAGAGAGCAATGTCACCAGAGCACTGGGCACTCCAGTACTGAGCTGCACAGCCACTGAATCTCTCCCTTGAAGAGGAAAAATGCGACCAAGTGAAGCATTGGATGTCTTGGCTGTGTAAGGTCTGATGGTTGCCTGTGGGGATTGATGGTGGTTATCCTGTTGTTTATTGACACTTTGCTGCCTTTTAGTTCTGTAGAGCTGGAAAGAGACGGGACCAGAAGACGGGGCACTCATGTCGCGAGACGCCCAGCCACTTAGTCCCTGTGTGCATTGGGGAGCTGTTTGCAAAGTTAAGTGTTGAGGAGTGTGCCAGAGGGCTGGGCAGAGGTTGCCTGTGGTGATTTACAGTGGATTTTGTGCTGTTTGTTGATGCACTGTTGTCTTGTACATCTGCTTTCCAGATAAGGGCAAGGTGAAGCGCGGGGGCGCTCCTGTCCTGATCCACAGGGTTCCTGAGGCTTTATGGTTTGTAAAGGACACTCACAGCCAGTTAAGTGTGGACTAGTTTGGCTGAGGGCTGGTAAGTGTGTTTACTGAGGTGACTAAAGTCGTCTGTCCTGTGATTTGTTGGTATTATCTTGCCTTATAGAGCTGTCCTCCCCGAGAAATAAAAGGCCAAAGCAAGGGATGCGTGTGTCGTGATTGCCAGCGCCAGAGACTCTCTATGCGCTGGAAGGACATTCAGAGCCAGTTCAGTGATAAAGAGTTTTGGTTGGGCTGCTCAGAGGGCGTCCTCTGGTAACTAAAGGTTTGCCTCCTGTTGGTTGCTGATGCTATGTTTCCTTTTTGTGTCACAAGCCTAGAGAGCAATGTCACCAGAGCACTGGGCACTCCAGTACTGAGCTGCACAGCTACTGAAACTCTCCCTTGAAGAGGAACAATGCGACCAAGTGAAGCATTGGATGTCTTGGCTGTGTAAGGTCTGATGGTTGCCTGTGGGGACTGATGGTGGCTATCCTGTTGTTTATTGACACTTTCCTGCCTTTTAGTTCTGTAGAGCTGGAAAGAGACGGGACCAGAAGACGGGGCACTCCTGTCCCGAGACGCCCAGCCAATTAGTCCCTGTGTGCATTGAGGAGCTGTTTGCAAAGTTAAGTGTTGAGGAGAGTGCCAGAGGGCTGGGCAGAGGTTGCCTGTGTTGATTTGCAGTGGATTTTGTGCTGTTTGTTGATGCACTGTTGCCTTATATATCTGCTTTCCAGATAAGGGCAAGGTGAAGTGCGTTGGCGCTCCTGTCCTGATCCACAGGGTTCCTGAGGCTTTCTGGTTTGTAAAGGACACTCTCAGCCAGTTAAGTGTGGAATAGTTTGGCTGAGGGCTGGTAAGTGTGTTTGGTTTGTAAAGGACACTCACAGCCAGTTAAGTGTGGACTAGTTTGGCTGAGGGCTGGTAAGTGTGTTTACTGAGGTGACTAAAGTGGTCTGTCCTGTGATTTGTTGGTATTATCTTGCCTTATAGAGCTGTCCTCCCCGAGAAATAAAAGGCCAAAGCAAGGGAGGCGTGTGTCGTGATTGCCAGCGCCAGAGACTCTCTATTGCTGGAAGGACATTCAGAGCCAGTGAAGTGATAAAGAGTTTTGTTTGGGCTGCTGAGAGGGCGTCCTCTGGTAACTAAAGGTTTGCCTCCTGTTGGTTGCTGATGCTATGTTTCCTTTTTGTGTCGCAAGCCTAGAGAGCAATGTCACCAGAGCATTGGGCACTCCAGTACTGAGCTACACAGCCACTGAATCTCTCCCTTGAAGAGGAACAATGTGACCAAGTGAAGCATTGGATGTCTTGGCTGTGTAAGGTCTGATGGTTGCCTGTGGGGATTGATGGTGGCTATCCTGTTGTTTATTGACACTTTGCTGCCTTTTAGTTCTGTAGAGCTGGAAAGAGACCGGACCAGAAGACGGGGCACTCTTGTCCCGAGACGCCCAGCCACTTAGTCCCTGTGTGCATTGAGGAGCTGTTTGCAAAGTTAAGTGTTGAGGAGTGTGCCAGAGGGCTGGGCAGAGGTTGCCTGTGGTGATTTGCAGTGGATTTTGTGCTGTTTGTTGATGCACTGTTGCCTTGTACATCTGCTTTCCAGATAAGGGCAAGGTGAAGCGCGGGGACGCTCCTGTCCTGATCCACAGGGTTCCTGAGGCTTTATGGTTTGTAAAGGACACTCACAGCCAGTTAAGTGTGGAATAGTTTGGCTGAGGGCTGGTAAGTGTGTTTGGTTTGTAAAGGACACTCACAGTCAGTTAAGTGTGGAATAGTTTGGCTGAGGGCTGGTAAGTGTGTTTACTGAGGTGACTAAAGTGGTCTGTCCTGTGATTTGTTGGTATTATCTTGCCTTATAGAGCTGTCCTCCCCGAGAAATAAAAGACCAAAGCAAGAGAGGCGTGTGTCGTGATTGCCAGCGCCAGAGACTCTCTATGCGCTGGAAGGACATTCAGAGCCAGTTCAGTGATAAAGAGTTTTGGTTGGGCTGCTCAGAGGGCGTCCTCTGGTAACTAAAGGTTTGCCTCCTGTTGGTTGCTGATGCTATGTTTCCTTTTTGTGTCGCAAGCCTAGAGAGCAATGTCACCAGAGCATTGGGCACTCCAGTACTGAGCTGCACAGCCACTGAAACTCTCCTTTGAAGAGGAACAATGCGACCAAGTGAAGCATTGGATGTCTTGGCTGTGTAAGGTCTGATGGTTGCCTGTGGGGACTGATGGTGGCTATCCTGTTGTTTATTGACACTTTCCTGCCTTTTAGTTCTGTAGAGCTGGAAAGAGACGGGTCCAGAAGACGGGGCACTACTGTCCCGAGACGCCCAGCCACTTAGTCCCTGTGTGCATTGGGGAGCTGTTTGCAAAGTTAAGTGTTGAGGAGAGTGCCAGAGGGCTGGGCAGAGGTTGCCTGTGGTGATTTGCAGTGGATTTTGTGCTGTTTGTTGATGCACTGTTGCCTTGTACATCTGCTTTCCAGATAAGGGCAAGGTGAAGCGCGGGGACGCTCCTGTCCTGATCCACAGGGTTCCTGAGGCTTTATGGTTTGTAAAGGACACTCACAGCCAGTTAAGTGTGGAATAGTTTGGCTGAGGGCTGGTAAGTGTGTTTGGTTTGTAAAGGACACTCACAGCCGGTTAGGTGTGGAATAGTTTGGCTGAGGGCTGGTAAGTGTGTTTACTGAGGTGACTAAAGTGGTCTGTCTTGTGATTTGTTGGTATTATCTTGCCTTATAGAGCTGTCCTCCCCGAGAAATAAAAGACCAAAGCAAGAGAGGCGTGTGTCGTGATTGCCAGCGCCAGAGACTCTCTATGCGCTGGAAGGACATTCAGAGCCAGTTCAGTGATAAAGAGTTTTGGTTGGGCTGCTCAGAGGGCGTCCTCTGGTAACTAAAGGTTTGCCTCCTGTTGGTTGCTGATGCTATGTTTCCTTTTTGTGTCGCAAGCCTAGAGAGCAATGTCACCAGAGCACTGGGCACTCCAGTACTGAGCTGCACAGCCACTGAAACTCTCCTTTGAAGAGGAACAATGCGACCAAGTGAAGCATTGGATGTCTTGGCTGTGTAAGGTCTGATGGTTGCCTGTGGGGACTGATGGTGGCTATCCTGTTGTTTATTGACACTTTCCTGCCTTTTAGTTCTGTAGAGCTGGAAAGAGACGGGTCCAGAAGACGGGGCACTACTGTCCCGAGACGCCCAGCCACTTAGTCCCTGTGTGCATTGGGTAGCTGTTTGCAAAGTTAAGTGTTGAGGAGAGTGCCAGAGGGCTGGGCAGAGGTTGCCTGTGGTGATTTGCAGTGGATTTTGTGCTGTTTGTTGATGCACTGTTGTCTTGTACATCTGCTTTTCAGATAAGGGCAAGGTGAAGCGCGGGGACGCTCCTGTCCTGATCCACAGGGTTCCTGAGGCTTTATGGTTTGTAAAGGACACTCACAGCCAGTTAAGTGTGGAATAGTTTGGCTGAGGGCTGGTAAGTGTGTTTGGTTTGTAAAGGACACTCACAGCCAGTTAAGTGTGGACTAGTTTGGCTGAGGGCTGGTAAGTGTGTTTACTGGGGTGACTAAAGTGGTCTGTCCTGTGATTTGTTGGTATTATCTTGCCTTATAGAGCTGTCCTCCCTGAGAAATAAAAGGCCAAAGCAAGGGAGGCTGTGTCGTGATTGCCAGCACCAGAGACTCTCTATGCGCTGGAAGGACATTCAGAGCCAGTGAAGTGACAAAGAGTTTTGGTTGGGCTGCTCAGAGGGCGTCCTCTGGTAACTAAAGGTTTGCCTCCTGTTGGTTGCTGATGCTATGTTTCCTTTTTGTGTCGCAAGCCTAGAGAGCAATGTCACCAGAGCACTGGGCACTCCAGTACTGAGCTGCACAGCCACTGAATCTCTCCCTTGAAGAGGAAAAATGCGACCAAGTGAAGCATTGGATGTCTTGGCTGTGTAAGGTCTGATGGTTGCCTGTGGGGATTGATGGTGGTTATCCTGTTGTTTATTGACACTTTGCTGCCTTTTAGTTCTGTAGAGCTGGAAAGAGACGGGACCAGAAGACGGGGCACTCATGTCGCGAGACGCCCAGCCACTTAGTCCCTGTGTGCATTGGGGAGCTGTTTGCAAAGTTAAGTGTTGAGGAGTGTGCCAGAGGGCTGGGCAGAGGTTGCCTGTGGTGATTTACAGTGGATTTTGTGCTGTTTGTTGATGCACTGTTGTCTTGTACATCTGCTTTCCAGATAAGGGCAAGGTGAAGCGTTTTGGCGCTCCTGTCCTGATCCACAGGGTTCCTGAGGCTTTATGGTTTGTAAAGGACACTCACAGCCAGTTAAGTGTGGACTAGTTTGGCTGAGGGCTGGTAAGTGTGTTTACTGAGGTGACTAAAGTGGTCTGTCCTGTGATTTGTTGGTATTATCTTGCCTTATAGAGCTGTCCTCCCCGAGAAATAAAAGGCCAAAGCAAGGGATGCGTGTGTCGTGATTGCCAGCGCCAGAGACTCTCTATGCGCTGGAAGGACATTCAGAGCCAGTTCAGTGATAAAGAGTTTTGGTTGGGCTGCTCAGAGGGCGTCCTCTGGTAACTAAAGGTTTGCCTCCTGTTGGTTGCTGATGCTATGTTTCCTTTTTGTGTCACAAGCCTAGAGAGCAATGTCACCAGAGCACTGGGCACTCCAGTACTGAGCTGCACAGCTACTGAAACTCTCCCTTGAAGAGGAACAATGCGACCAAGTGAAGCATTGGATGTCTTGGCTGTGTAAGGTCTGATGGTTGCCTGTGGGGACTGATGGTGGCTATCCTGTTGTTTATTGACACTTTCCTGCCTTTTAGTTCTGTAGAGCTGGAAAGAGACGGGACCAGAAGACGGGGCACTCCTGTCCCGAGACGCCCAGCCAATTAGTCCCTGTGTGCATTGAGGAGCTGTTTGCAAAGTTAAGTGTTGAGGAGAGTGCCAGAGGGCTGGGCAGAGGTTGCCTGTGTTGATTTGCAGTGGATTTTGTGCTGTTTGTTGATGCACTGTTGCCTTATATATCTGCTTTCCAGATAAGGGCAAGGTGAAGTGCGTTGGCGCTCCTGTCCTGATCCACAGGGTTCCTGAGGCTTTCTGGTTTGTAAAGGACACTCTCAGCCAGTTAAGTGTGGAATAGTTTGGCTGAGGGCTGGTAAGTGTGTTTGGTTTGTAAAGGACACTCACAGCCAGTTAAGTGTGGACTAGTTTGGCTGAGGGCTGGTAAGTGTGTTTACTGAGGTGACTAAAGTGGTCTGTCCTGTGATTTGTTGGTATTATCTTGCCTTATAGAGCTGTCCTCCCCGAGAAATAAAAGGCCAAAGCAAGGGAGGCGTGTGTCGTGATTGCCAGCGCCAGAGACTCTCTATTGCTGGAAGGACATTCAGAGCCAGTGAAGTGATAAAGAGTTTTGTTTGGGCTGCTGAGAGGGCGTCCTCTGGTAACTAAAGGTTTGCCTCCTGTTGGTTGCTGATGCTATGTTTCCTTTTTGTGTCGCAAGCCTAGAGAGCAATGTCACCAGAGCATTGGGCACTCCAGTACTGAGCTACACAGCCACTGAATCTCTCCCTTGAAGAGGAACAATGTGACCAAGTGAAGCATTGGATGTCTTGGCTGTGTAAGGTCTGATGGTTGCCTGTGGGGATTGATGGTGGCTATCCTGTTGTTTATTGACACTTTGCTGCCTTTTAGTTCTGTAGAGCTGGAAAGAGACCGGACCAGAAGACGGGGCACTCTTGTCCCGAGACGCCCAGCCACTTAGTCCCTGTGTGCATTGAGGAGCTGTTTGCAAAGTTAAGTGTTGAGGAGTGTGCCAGAGGGCTGGGCAGAGGTTGCCTGTGGTGATTTGCAGTGGATTTTGTGCTGTTTGTTGATGCACTGTTGCCTTGTACATCTGCTTTCCAGATAAGGGCAAGGTGAAGCGCGGGGACGCTCCTGTCCTGATCCACAGGGTTCCTGAGGCTTTATGGTTTGTAAAGGACACTCACAGCCAGTTAAGTGTGGAATAGTTTGGCTGAGGGCTGGTAAGTGTGTTTGGTTTGTAAAGGACACTCACAGTCAGTTAAGTGTGGAATAGTTTGGCTGAGGGCTGGTAAGTGTGTTTACTGAGGTGACTAAAGTGGTCTGTCCTGTGATTTGTTGGTATTATCTTGCCTTATAGAGCTGTCCTCCCCGAGAAATAAAAGGCCAAAGCAAGAGAGGCGTGTGTCGTGATTGCCAGCGCCAGAGACTCTCTATGCGCTGGAAGGACATTCAGAGCCAGTTCAGTGATAAAGAGTTTTGGTTGGGCTGCTCAGAGGGCGTCCTCTGGTAACTAAAGGTTTGCCTCCTGTTGGTTGCTGATGCTATGTTTCCTTTTTGTGTCGCAAGCCTAGAGAGCAATGTCACCAGAGCATTGGGCACTCCAGTACTGAGCTGCACAGCCACTGAAACTCTCCTTTGAAGAGGAACAATGCGACCAAGTGAAGCATTGGATGTCTTGGCTGTGTAAGGTCTGATGGTTGCCTGTGGGGACTGATGGTGGCTATCCTGTTGTTTATTGACACTTTCCTGCCTTTTAGTTCTGTAGAGCTGGAAAGAGACGGGTCCAGAAGACGGGGCACTACTGTCCCGAGACGCCCAGCCACTTAGTCCCTGTGTGCATTGGGGAGCTGTTTGCAAAGTTAAGTGTTGAGGAGAGTGCCAGAGGGCTGGGCAGAGGTTGCCTGTGGTGATTTGCAGTGGATTTTGTGCTGTTTGTTGATGCACTGTTGCCTTGTACATCTGCTTTTCAGATAAGGGCAAGGTGAAGCGCGGGGACGCTCCTGTCCTGATCCACAGGGTTCCTGGGGCTTTATGGTTTGTAAAGGACACTCACAGCCAGTTAAGTGTGGAATAGTTTGGCTGAGGGCTGGTAAGTGTGTTTGGTTTGTAAAGGACACTCACAGCCAGTTAAGTGTGGACTAGTTTTGCTGAGGGCTGGTAAGTGTGTTTACTGGGGTGACTAAAGTGGTCTGTCCTGTGATTTGTTGGTATTATCTTGCCTTATAGAGCTGTCCTCCCTGAGAAATAAAAGGCCAAAGCAAGGGAGGCTGTGTCGTGATTGCCAGCACCAGAGACTCTCTATGCGCTGGAAGGACATTCAGAGCCAGTTAAGTGACAAAGAGTTTTGGTTGGGCTGCTCAGAGGGCGTCCTCTGGTAACTAAAGGTTTGCCTCCTGTTGGTTGCTGATGCTATGTTTCCTTTTTGTGTCGCAAGCCTAGAGAGCAATGTCACCAGAGCACTGTGCACTCCAGTACTGAGCTGCACAGCCACTGAATCTCTCCCTTGAAGAGGAAAAATGCGACCAAGTGAAGCATTGGATGTCTTGGCTGTGTAAGGTCTGATGGTTGCCTGTGGGGACTGATGGTGGCTATCCTGTTGGTTATTGACACTTTGCTGCCTTTTAGTTCTGTAGAGCTGGAAAGAGACGGGACCAGAAGACGGGGCACTCCTGTCGCGAGACGCCCAGCCACTTAATCCCTGTGTGCATTGGGGAGCTGTTTGCAAAGTTAAGTGTTGAGGAGTGTGCCAGAGGGCTGGGCAGAGGTTGCCTGTGGTGATTTGCAGTGGATTTTGTGCTGTTTGTTGATGCACTGTTGTCTTGTACATCTGCTTTCCAGATAAGGGCAAGGTGAAGCGCGGGGACGCTCCTGTCCTGATCCACAGGGTTCCTGAGGCTTTATGGTTTGTAAAGGACACTCACAGCCAGTTAAGTGTGGAATAGTTTGGCTGAGGGCTGGTAAGTGTGTTTGGTTTGTAAAGGACACTCACAGTCAGTTAAGTGTGGAATAGTTTGGCTGAGGGCTGGTAAGTGTGTTTACTGAGGTGACTAAAGTGGTCTGTCCTGTGATTTGTTGGTATTATCTTGCCTTATAGAGCTGTCCTCCCCGAGAAATAAAAGGCCAAAGCAAGAGAGGCGTGTGTCGTGATTGCCAGCGCCAGAGACTCTCTATGCGCTGGAAGGACATTCAGAGCCAGTTCAGTGATAAAGAGTTTTGGTTGGGCTGCTCAGAGGGCGTCCTCTGGTAACTAAAGGTTTGCCTCCTGTTGGTTGCTGATGCTATGTTTCCTTTTTGTGTCGCAAGCCTAGAGAGCAATGTCACCAGAGCATTGGGCACTCCAGTACTGAGCTGCACAGCCACTGAAACTCTCCTTTGAAGAGGAACAATGCGACCAAGTGAAGCATTGGATGTCTTGGCTGTGTAAGGTCTGATGGTTGCCTGTGGGGACTGATGGTGGCTATCCTGTTGTTTATTGACACTTTCCTGCCTTTTAGTTCTGTAGAGCTGGAAAGAGACGGGTCCAGAAGACGGGGCACTACTGTCCCGAGACGCCCAGCCACTTAGTCCCTGTGTGCATTGGGGAGCTGTTTGCAAAGTTAAGTGTTGAGGAGTGTGCCAGAGGGCTGGGCAGAGGTTGCCTGTGGTGATTTGCAGTGGAGTTTGTGCTGTTTGTTGATGCACTGTTGCCTTGTACATCTGCTTTTCAGATAAGGGCAAGGTGAAGCGCGGGGACGCTCCTGTCCTGATCCACAGGGTTCCTGGGGCTTTATGGTTTGTAAAGGACACTCACAGCCAGTTAAGTGTGGAATAGTTTGGCTGAGGGCTGGTAAGTGTGTTTGGTTTGTAAAGGACACTCACAGCCAGTTAAGTGTGGACTAGTTTTGCTGAGGGCTGGTAAGTGTGTTTACTGGGGTGACTAAAGTGGTCTGTCCTGTGATTTGTTGGTATTATCTTGCCTTATAGAGCTGTCCTCCCTGAGAAATAAAAGGCCAAAGCAAGGGAGGCTGTGTCGTGATTGCCAGCACCAGAGACTCTCTATGCGCTGGAAGGACATTCAGAGCCAGTTAAGTGACAAAGAGTTTTGGTTGGGCTGCTCAGAGGGCGTCCTCTGGTAACTAAAGGTTTGCCTCCTGTTGGTTGCTGATGCTATGTTTCCTTTTTGTGTCGCAAGCCTAGAGAGCAATGTCACCAGAGCACTGTGCACTCCAGTACTGAGCTGCACAGCCACTGAATCTCTCCCTTGAAGAGGAAAAATGCGACCAAGTGAAGCATTGGATGTCTTGGCTGTGTAAGGTCTGATGGTTGCCTGTGGGGACTGATGGTGGCTATCCTGTTGGTTATTGACACTTTGCTGCCTTTTAGTTCTGTAGAGCTGGAAAGAGACGGGACCAGAAGACGGGGCACTCCTGTCGCGAGACGCCCAGCCACTTAATCCCTGTGTGCATTGGGGAGCTGTTTGCAAAGTTAAGTGTTGAGGAGTGTGCCAGAGGGCTGGGCAGAGGTTGCCTGTGGTGATTTGCAGTGGATTTTGTGCTGTTTGTTGATGCACTGTTGTCTTGTACATCTGCTTTCCAGATAAGGGCAAGGTGAAGCGCGGGGACGCTCCTGTCCTGATCCACAGGGTTCCTGAGGCTTTATGGTTTGTAAAGGACACTCACAGCCAGTTAAGTGTGGAATAGTTTGGCTGAGGGCTGGTAAGTGTGTTTACTGAGGTGACTAAAGTGGTCTGTCCTGTGATTTGTTGGTATTATCTTGCCTTATAGAGCTGTCCTCCCCGAGAAATAAAAGGCCAAAGCAAGGGAGGCGTGTGTCGTGATTGCCAGCGCCAGAGACTCTCTATGCGCTGGAAGGACATTCAGAGCCAGTGAAGTGATAAAGGGTTTTGGTTGGGCTGCTCAGAGGGCGTCCTCTGGTAACTAAAGGTTTGCCTCCTGTTGGTTGCTGATGCTATGTTTCCTTTTTGTGTCGCAAGCCTAGAGAGCAATGTCACCAGAGCATTGGGCACTCCAGTACTGAGCTGCACAGCCACTGAAACTCTCCCTTGAAGAGGAACAATGCGACCAAGTGAAGCATTGGATGTCTTGGCTGTGTAAGGTCTGATGGTTCCCTGTGGGGACTGATGGTGGCTATCCTCTTGTTTATTGACACTTTGCTGCCTTTTAGTTCTGTAGAGCTGGAAAGAGACGGGACTAGAAGACGGGGCACTCCTGTGCCGAGACGCCCAGCCACTTAGTCCCTGTGTGCATTGGGTAGCTGTTTGCAAAGTTAAGTGTTGAGGAGTGTGCCAGAGGGCTGGGCAGAAGTTGCCTGTGGTGATTTGCAGTGGATTTTGTGCTGTTTGTTGATGCACTGTTGTCTTGTACATCTGCTTTCCAGATAAGGGCAAGGTGAAGCGCGGGGGCGCTCCTGTCCTGATCCACAGGGTTCCTGAGGCTTTATGGTTTGTAAAGGACACTCACAGCCAGTTAAGTGTGGACTAGTTTGGCTGAGGGCTGGTAAGTGTGTTTACTGAGGTGACTAAAGTGGTCTGTCCTGTGCTTTGTTGGTATTATCTTGCCTTATAGAGCTGTCCTCCCCGAGAAATAAAAGGCCAAAGCAAGGGAGGCGTGTGTCGTGATTGCCAGCGCCAGAGACTCTCTATGCGCTGGAAGGACATTCAGAGCCAGTTCAGTGATAAAGAGTTTTGGTTGGGCTGCTCAGAGGGCGTCCTCTAGTAACTAAAGGTTTGCCTCCTGTTGGTTGCTGATGCTATGTTTCCTTTTTGTGTCGCAAGCCTAGAGAGCAATGTCACCAGAGCACTGGGCACTCCAGTACTGAGCTGCACAGCCACTGAAACTCTCCCTTGAAGAGGAAAAATGCGACCAAGTGAAGCATTGGATGTCTTGGCTGTGTAAGGTCTGATGGTTGCCTGTGGGGACTGATGGTGGCTATCCTGTTGTTTATTGACACTTTGCTGCCTTTTAGTTCTGTAGAGCTGGAAAGAGACGGGACCAGAAGACGGTGCACTCCTGTCGCGAGACGCCCAGCCACTTAGTCCCTGTGTGCATTGGGGAGCTGTTTGCAAAGTTAAGTGTTGAGCGGTGTGCCAGAGGGCTGGGCAGAGGTTGCCTGTGGTGATTTACAGTGGATTTTGTGCTGTTTGTTGATGCACTGTTGTCTTGTATATCTGCTTTCCAGATAAGGGCAAGGTGAAGCGCGGGGACGCTCCTGTCCTGATCCACAGGGTTCCTGAGGCTTTATGGTTTGTAAAGGACACTCACAGCCAGTTAAGTGTGGAATAGTTTGGCTGAGGGCTGGTAAGTGTGTTTGGTTTGTAAAGGACACTCACAGCCAGTTAAGTGTGGACTAGTTTGGCTGAGGGCTGGTAAGTGTGTTTACTGAGGTGACTAAAGTGGTCTGTCCTGTGATTTGTTGGTATTATCTTGCCTTATAGAGCTGTCCTCCCCGAGAAATAAAAGGCCAAAGCAAGGGAGGCGTGTGTCGTGATTGCCAGCTCCAGAGACTCTCTATGCTCTGGAAGGGCATTCAGAGCCAGTTAAGTGACAAAGAGTTTTGGTTGGGCTGCTCAGATGGCGTCCCCTGGTAACTAAAGTTTTGCCTCCTGTTGGTTGCTGATGCTATGTTTCTTTTTGTGTCGCAAGCCTAGAGAGCAATGTCACCAGAGCATTGGGCACTCCAGTACTGAGCTGCACAGCCACTGAATCTCTCTCATGAAGAAGAACAATGCGACCAAGTGAAGCACTGGATGTCTTGGCTGTGTAAGGTCTGATGGTTGCCTGTGGGGATTGATGGTGGCTATCCTGTTGTTTATTGACACTTTGCTGCCTTTTAGTTCTGTAGAGCTGGAAAGAGACGGGACCAGAAGACGGGGCACTCCTGTCCCGAGACGCCCAGCCACTTAGTCCCTGTGTGCATTGAGGAGCTGTTTGCAAAGTTAAGTGTTGAGGAGTGTGCCAGAGGGCTGGGCAGATGTTGCCTGTGGTGATTTGCAGTGGATTTTGTGCTGTTTGTTGATGCACTGTTGTCTTGTACATCTGCTTTCCAGATAAGGGCAAGGTGAAGCGCGGGGGCGCTCCTGTCCTGATCCACAGGGTTCCTGAGGCTTTATGGTTTGTAAAGGACACTCACAGCCAGTTAAGTGTGGAATAGTTTGGCTGAGGGCTGGTAAGTGTGTTTGGTTTGTAAAGGACACTCACAGCCAGTTAAGTGTGGACTAGTTTGGCTGAGGGCTGGTAAGTGTGTTTACTGAGGTGACTAAAGTCGTCTGTCCTGTGATTTGTTGGTATTATCTTGCCTTATAGAGCTGTCCTCCCCAAGAAATAAAAGGCCAAAGCAAGGGAGGCGTGTGTCGTGATTGCCAGCGCCAGAGACTCTCTATGCGCTGGAAGGGCATTCAGAGCCAGTTAAGTGACAAAGAGTTTTGGTTGGGCTGCTCAGAGGGCGTCCCCTGGTAACTAAAGTTTTGCCTCCTGTTGGTTGCTGATGCTATGTTTCCTTTTTGTGTCGGAAGCCTAGAGAGAAATGTCGCCAGAGCATTGGGCACTCCAGTACTGAGCTGCACAGCCACTGAATCTCTCGCTTGAAGAGAAACAATGCGACCAAGTGAAGCATTGAATGTCTTGGCTGTGTAAGGTCAGATGGTTACCTGTGGGGATTGATGGTGGCCATCCTGTTGTT
The DNA here is from genome assembly GCF_028858725.1 of Colius striatus. Taxonomy (NCBI): domain Eukaryota; kingdom Metazoa; phylum Chordata; class Aves; order Coliiformes; family Coliidae; genus Colius; species Colius striatus. The sequence continues at coordinate 9,245,230 of NC_084790.1, forward strand.
TATTGACACTTTTCTGCCTTTTAGTTCTGTAGAGCTGGAAAGAGACGGGACCAGAAGACGGGGCACTCGTGTCCCTAGACGCCCAGCCACTTAGTCCCTGTGTGCATTGAGGAGCTATTTGCAAAGTTAAGTGTTGAGGAGTGTGCCAGAGGGCTGGGCAGAGGTTGCCTGTGGTGATTTGCAGTGGATTTTGTGCTGTTTGTTGATGCACTGTTGCCTTGTACATCTGCTTTCCAGATAAGGGCAAGATGAAGCACGGGGACGCTCCTGTCCTGATCCACAGGGTTCCTGAGGCTTTATGGTTTGTAAAGGACACTCACAGCCAGTTAAGTGTGGAATAGTTTGGCTGAGGGCTGTTAAGTGTGTTTGGTTTGTAAAGGACACTCACAGCCAGTAAAGTGTGGAATAGTTTGGCTGAGGGCTGGTAAGTGTGTTTGGTTTGTAAAGGACACTCACAGCCAGTTAAGTGTGGAATAGTTTGGCTGAGGGCTGGTAAGTGTGTTTACTGAGGTGACTAAAGTGGTCTGTCCTGTGATTTGTTGGTATTATCTTGCCTTATAGAGCTGTCCTCCCCGAGAAATAAAAGGCCAAAGCAAGGGAGGCGTGTGTCGTGATTGCCAGCGCCAGAGACTCTCTATGCGCTGGAAGGACATTCAGAGCCAGTGAAGTGATAAAGAGTTTTGTTTGGGCTGCTGAGAGGGCGTCCTCTGGTAACTAAAGGTTTGCCTCCTGTTGGTTGCTGATGCTATGTTTCCTTTTTGTGTCGCAAGCCTAGAGAGCAATGTCAGCAGAGCATTGGGCACTCCAGTACTGAGCTGCACAGCCACTGAATCTCTCCCTTGAAGAGGAACAATGCGACCAAGTGAAGCATTGGATGTCTTGGCTGTGTAAGGTCAGATGGTTGCCTGTGGGGATTGATGGTGGCTATCCTGTTGTTTATTGACACTTTGCTGCCTTTTAGTTCTGTAGAGCTGGAAAGAGACGGGACCAGAAGACGGGGCACTCCTGTCCCGAGACGCCCAGCCACTTAGTCCCTGTGTGCACTGAGGAGCTGTTTGCAAAGTTAAGTGTTGAGGAGTGTGCCAGAGGGCTGGGCAGAGGTTGCCTGTGGTGATTTGCAGTGGATTTTGTGCTGTTTGTTGATGCACTGTTGTCTTGTACATCTGCTTTCCAGATAAGGGCAAGGTGAAGCGCGGGGGCGCTCCTGTCCTGATCCACAGGGTTCCTGAGGCTTTATGGTTTGTAAAGGACACTCACAGCCAGTTAAGTGTGGAATAGTTTGGCTGAGGGCTGGTAAGTGTGTTTACTGAGGTGACTAAAGTGGTTCGTCCTGTGATTTGTTGGTATTATCTTGCCTTATAGAGCTGTCCTCCCCGAGAAATAAAAGGCCAAAGCAAGGGAGGCGTGTGTCGTGATTGCCAGCGCCAGAGACTCTCTATGCTCTGGAAGGACATTCAGAGCCAGTTCAGTGATAAAGAGTTTTGGTTGGGCTGCTCAGAGGGCGTCCTCTGGTAACTAAAGGTTTGCCTCCTGTTGGTTGCTGATGCTACGTTTCCTTTTTGTGTCGCAAGTCTAGAGAGCAATGTCACCAGAGCATTGGGCACTCCAGTACTGAGCTGCACAGCCACTGAATCTCTCCCTTGAAGAGGAACAATGCGACCAAGTGAAGCATTGGATGTCTTGGCTGTGTAAGGTCTGATGGTTGCCTGTGGGGATTGATGGTGGCTATCCTGTTGTTTATTGACACTTTGCTGCCTTTTAGTTCTGTAGAGCTGGAAAGAGACGGGACCAGAAGACGGGGCACTCCTGTGCCGAGACGCCCAGCCACTTAGTCCCTGTGTGCATTGAGGAAGTGTTTGCAAAGTTAAGTGTTGAGGAGTGTGCCAGAGGGCTGGGCAGAGGTTGCCTGTGGTGATTTGCAGTGGATTTTGTGCTGTTTGTTGATGCACTGTTGCCTTGTACATCTGCTTTCCAGATAAGGGCAAGGTGAAGCGCGGGGACGCTCCTGTCCTGATCCACAGGGTTCCTGAGGTTTTATGGTTTGTAAAGGACACTCACAGCCAGTTAAGTGTGGAATAGTTTGGCTGAGGGCTGGTAAGTGTGTTTACTGAGGTGACTAAAGTGGTCTCTCCTGTGATTTGTTGGTATTATCTTGCCTTATAGAGCTGTCTTCCCCGAGAAATAAAAGGCCAAAGCAAGGGAGGCGTGTGTCGTGATTGCCAGCGCCAGAGACTCTCTATGCGCTGGAAGGACATTCAGAGCCAGTTAAGTGATAAAGAGTTTTTTTTGGGCTGCTCAGAGGGCGTCCTCTGGTAACTAAAGGTTTGCCTCCTGTTGGTTGCTGATGCTATGTTTCCTTTTTGTGTCGCAAGCCTAGAGAGCAATGTCACCAGAGCATTGGGCACTCCAGTACTGAGCTGCACAGCCACTGAATCTCTCCCTTGAAGAGGAACAATGCGACCAAGTGAAGCATTGAATGTCTTGGCTGTGTAAGGTCAGATGGTTGCCTGTGGGGATTGATGGTGGCTATCCTGTTGTTTATTGACACTTTGCTGCCTTTTAGTTCTGTAGAGCTGGAAAGAGACGGGACCAGAAGACGGGGCACTCCTGTCGCGAGACGCCCAGCCACTTAGTCCCTGTGTGCACTGGGGAGCTGTTTGCAAAGTTAAGTGTTGAGGAGTGTGCCAGAGGGCTGGGCAGAGGTTGCCTGTGGTGATTTGCAGTGGATTTTGTGCTGTTTGTTGATGCACTGTTGCCTTGTACATCTGCTTTCCAGATAAGGGCAAGGTGAAGCGCGGGGACGCTCCTGTCCTGATCCACAGGGTTCCTGAGGCTTTATGGTTTGTAAAGGACACTCACAGCCAGTTAAGTGTGGACTAGTTTGGCTGAGGGCTGGTAAGTGTGTTTGGTTTGTAAAGGACACTCACAGCCAGTTAAGTGTGGAATAGTTTGGCTGAGGGCTGGTAAGTGTGTTTACTGAGGTGACTAAAGTGGTCTGTCCTGTGATTTGTTGGTATTATCTTGCCTTATAGAGCTGTCCTCCCTGAGAAATAAAAGGCCAAAGCAAGGGAGGCGTGTGTCGTGATTGCCAGCGCCAGAGACTCTCTATGCGCTGGAAGGACATTCAGAGCCAGTTAAGTGATAAAGAGTTTTGGTTGGGCTGCTCAGAGGGCGTCCTCTGGTAACTAAAGGTTTGCCTCCTGTTGGTTGCTGATGCTATGTTTCCTTTTTGTGTCGCAAGCCTAGAGAGCAATGTCAGCAGAGCATTGGGCACTCCAGTACTGAGCTGCACAGCCACTGAATCTCTCCCTTGAAGAGGAACAATGCGACCAAGTGAAGCATTGGATGTCTTGGCTGTGTAAGGTCAGATGGTTGCCTGTGGGGATTGATGGTGGCTATCCTGTTGTTTATTGACACTTTGCTGCCTTTTAGTTCTGTAGAGCTGGAAAGAGACGGGACCAGAAGACGGGGCACTCCTGTCCCGAGACGCCCAGCCACTTAGTCCCTGTGTGCACTGAGGAGCTGTTTGCAAAGTTAAGTGTTGAGGAGTGTGCCAGAGGGCTGGGCAGAGGTTGCCTGTGGTGATTTGCAGTGGATTTTGTGCTGTTTGTTGATGCACTGTTGTCTTGTACATCTGCTTTCCAGATAAGGGCAAGATGAAGCGCGGGGGCACTCCTGTCCTGATCCACAGGGTTCCTGAGGCTTTATGGTTTGTAAAGGACACTCACAGCCAGTTAAGTGTGGAATAGTTTGGCTGAGGGCTGGTAAGTGTGTTTACTGAGGTGACTAAAGTGGTCTGTCCTGTGATTTGTTGGTATTATCTTGCCTTATAGAGCTGTCCTCCCCGAGAAATAAAAGGCCAAAGCAAGAGAGGCGTGTGTCGTGATTGCCAGCGCCAGAAACTCTCTATGCGCTGGAAGGACATTCAGAGCCAGTGAAGTGATAAAGGGTTTTGGTTGGGCTGCTCAGAGGGCGTCCTCTGGTAACTAAAGGTTTGCCTCCTGTTGGTTGCTGATGCTATGTTTCCTTTTTGTGTCGCAAGCCTAGAGAGCAATGTCACCAGAGCATTGGGCACTCCAGTACTGAGCTGCACAGCCACTGAATCTCTCCCTTGAAGAGGAACAATGCGACCAAGTGAAGCATTGGATGTCTTGGCTGTGTAAGGTCAGATGGTTGCCTGTGGGGATTGATGGTGGCTATCCTGTTGTTTATTGACACTTTGCTGCCTTTTAGTTCTGTAGAGCTGGAAAGAGACGGGACCAGAAGACGGGGCACCCCTGTCCCGAGACGCCCAGCCACTTAATGCCTGTGTGCACTGAGGAGCTGTTTGCAAAGTTAAGTGTTGAGGAGTGTGCCAGAGGGCTGGGCAGAGGTTGCCTGTGGTGATTTGCAGTGGATTTTGTGCTGTTTGTTGATGCACTGTTGTCTTGTACATCTGCTTTCCAGATAAGGGCAAGGTGAAGCGTGGGGGCACTCCTGTCCTGATCCACAGGGTTCCTGAGGCTTTATGGTTTGTAAAGGACACTCACAGCCAGTTAAGTGTGGAATAGTTTGGCTGAGGGCTGGTAAGTGTGTTTACTGAGGTGACTAAAGTGGTCTGTCCTGTGATTTGTTGGTATTATCTTGCCTTATAGAGCTGTCCTCCCCGAGAAATAAAAGGCCAAAGCAAGGGAGGCGTGTGTCGTGATTGCCAGCGCCAGAGACTCTCTATGCTCTGGAAGGACATTCAGAGCCAGTTCATTGATAAAGAGTTTTGGTTGGGCTGCTCAGAGGGCGTCCTCTGGTAACTAAAGGTTTGCCTCCTGTTGGTTGCTGATGCTACGTTTCCTTTTTGTGTCGCAAGCCTAGAGAGCAATGTCACCAGAGCATTGGGCACTCCAGTACTGAGCTGCACAGCCACTGAATCTCTCCCTTGAAGAGGAACAATGCGACCAAGTGAAGCATTGGATGTCTTGGCTGTGTAAGGTCTGATGGTTGCCTGTGGGGATTGATGGTGGCTATCCTGTTGTTTATTGACACTTTGCTGCCTTTTAGTTCTGTAGAGCTGGAAAGAGACGGGACCAGAAGACGGGGCACTCCTGTCCCGAGACGCCCAGCCACTTAGTCCCTGTGTGCATTGAGGAAGTGTTTGCAAAGTTAAGTGTTGAGGAGTGTGCCAGAGGGCTGGGCAGAGGTTGCCTGTGGTGATTTGCAGTGGATTTTGTGCTGTTTGTTGATGCACTGTTGTCTTGTACATCTGCTTTCCAGATAAGGGCAAGATGAAGCGCGGGGGCGCTCCTGTCCTGATCCACAGGGTTCCTGAGGCTTTATGGTTTGTAAAGGACACTCACAGCCAGTTAAGTGTGGAATAGTTTGGCTGAGGGCTGGTAAGTGTGTTTACTGAGGTGACTAAAGTGGTCTGTCCTGTGATTTGTTGGTATTATCTTGCCTTATAGAGCTGTCCTCCCCGAGAAATAAAAGGCCAAAGCAAGAGAGGCGTGTGTCGTGATTGCCAGCGCCAGAAACTCTCTATGCGCTGGAAGGACATTCAGAGCCAGTTCAGTGATAAAGAGTTTTGTTTGGGCTGCTCAGAGGGCGTCCTCTGGTAACTAAATGTTTGCCTCCTGTTGGTTGCTGATGCTACGTTTCCTTTTTGTGTCGCAAGCCTAGAGAGCAATGTCACCAGAGCATTGGGCACTCCAGTACTGAGCTGCACAGCCACTGAATCTCTCCCTTGAAGAGGAACAATGCGACCAAGTGAAGCATTGGATGTCTTGGCTGTGTAAGGTCTGATGGTTGCCTGTGGGGATTGATGGTGGCTATCCTGTTGTTTATTGACACTTTGCTGCCTTTTAGTTCTGTAGAGCTGGAAAGAGACGGGACCAGAAGACGGGGCACTCGTGTCCCGAGACGCCCAGCCACTTAGTCCCTGTGTGCATTGAGGAGCTGTTTGCAAAGTTAAGTGTTGAGGAGTGTGCCAGAGGGCTGGGCAGAGGTTGCCTGTGGTGATTTGCAGTGGATTTTGTGCTGTTTGTTGATGCACTGTTGTCTTGTACGTCTGCTTTCCAGATAAGGGCAAGGTGAAGCGCGGGGACGCTCCTGTCCTGATCCACAGGGTTCCTGAGGCTTTATGGTTTGTAAAGGACACTCACAGCCAGTGAAGTGTGGAATAGTTTGGCTTAGGGCTGGTAAGTGTGTTTACTGAGGTGACTAAAGTGGTCTGTCCTGTGATTTGTTGGTATTATCTTGCCTTATAGAGCTGTCCTCCCCGAGAAATAAAAGGCCAAAGCAAGGGAGGCGTGTGTCGTGATTGCCAGCGCCAGAGACTCTCTATGCGCTGGAAGGGCATTCAGAGCCAGTGAAGTGAGAAAGAGTTTTGGTTGGGCTGCTCAGAGGGCGTCCTCTGGTAACTAAAGGTTTGCCTCCTGTTGGTTGCTGATGCTATGTTTCCTTTTTGTGTCGCAAGCCTAGAGACCAATGTCACCAGAGCATTGGGCACTCCAGTACTGAGCTGCACAGCCACTGAATCTCTCCCTTGAAGAGGAACAATGCGACCAAGTGAAGCATTGGATGTCTTGGCTGTGTAAGGTCAGATGGCTGCCTGTGGGGATTGATGGTGGCTATCCTGTTGTTTATTGACACTTTGCTGCCTTTTAGTTCTGTAGAGCTGGAAAGAGACGGGACAAGAAGACGGGGCACTCGTGTCCCGAGACGCCCAGCCACTTTGTCCCTGTGTGCATTGGGGAGCTGTTTGCAAAGTTAAGTGTTGAGGAGTGTGCCAGAGGGCTGGGCAGAGGTTGCCTGTGGTGATTTGCAGTGGATTTTGTGCTGTTTGTTGATGCACTGTTGTCTTGTACATCTGCTTTCCAGATAAGGGCAAGGTGAAGCGCGGGGACGCTCCTGTCCTGATCCACAGGGTTCCTGAGGCTTTATGGTTTGTAAAGGACACTCACAGCCAGTTAAGTGTGGAATAGTTTGGCTGAGGGCTGGTAAGTGTGTTTGGTTTGTAAAGGACACTCACAGCCAGTGAAGTGTGGAATAGTTTGGCTGAGGGCTGGTAAGTGTGTTTACTGAGGTGTCTAAAATGGTCTGTCCTGTGATTTGTTGGTATTATCTTGCCTTATAGAGCTGTCCTCCCTGAGAAATAAAAGACCAAAGCAAGGGAGACGTGTGTCGTGATTGCCAGCGCCAGAGACTCTCTGTGCGCTGGAAGGACATTCAGAGCCAGTTAAGTGACAAAGAGTTTTGGTTGGGCTGCTCAGAGGGCGTCCTCTGGTAACTAAAGGTTTGCCTCCTGTTGGTTGCTGATGCTATGTTTCCTTTTTGTGTCGCAAGCCTAGAGAGCAATGTCACCAGAGCATTGGGCACTCCAGTACTGAGCTGCACAGTCACTGAATCTCTCCCTTGAAGAGGAACAAAGCGACCAAGTGAAGCATTGGATGTCTTGGCTGTGTAAGGTCAGATGGTTGCCTGTGGGGATTGATGGTGGCTATCCTGTTGTTTATTGACACTTTGCTGCCTTTTAGTTCTGTAGAGCTGGAAAGAGACGGGACCAGAAGACGGGGCACTCCTGTCCCGAGACGCCCAGCCACTTAGTCCCTGTGTGCATTCGGGAGCTGTTTGCAAAGTTAAGTGTTGAGGAATGTGCAAGAGGGCTGGGCAGAGGTTGCCTGTGGTGATTTGCAGTGGATTTTGTGCTGTTTGTTGATGCATTGTTGGCTTGTACATCTGGTTTCCAGATAAGGGTAAGGTAAAGCCCGGGAACGCTCCAGTCCTGGTCCACAGGGTTCCTGAGGCTCTATGGTTTGTAAAGGACACTCACAGCCAGTTAAGTGTGGAATAGTTTTGCTGAGGGCTGGTAAGTGTGTTTGGTTTGTAAAGGATACTCACAGCCAGTTAAGTGTGGAATAGTTTGGCTGAGGGCTGGTAAGTGTGTTTGGTTTGTAAAGGATACTCACAGCCAGTTAAGTGTGGAATAGTTTGGCTGAGGGCTGATAAGTGTGTTTACTGAGGTGACTAAAGTGGTCTGTCCTGTGATTTGTTGGTATTATCTTGCCTTATAGAGCTGTTCTCCCTGAGAAATAAAAGGCCAAAGCAAGGGAGGTGTGTGTCGTGATTGCCAGCGCCAGAGACTCTCTATGCGCTGGAAGGACATTCAGAGCCAGTGAAGTGATAAAGAGTTTTGGTTGGGCTGCTCAGAGGGCGTTCTCTGGTAACTAAAGGTTTGCCTCCTGTTGGTTGCTGATGCTATGTTTCCTTTTTGTGTCGCAAGCCTAGAGAGCAATGTCACCAGAGCATTGGGCACTCCAGTACTGAGCTGCACAGCCACTGAATCTCTCCCTTGAAGAGGAACAATGCGACCAAGTGAAGCATTGGATGTCTTGGCTGTGTAAGGTCTGATGGTTGCCTGTGGGGATTGATGGTGGCTATCCTATTGTTTATTGACACTTTGCTGCCTTTTAGTTCTGTAGAGCTGGAAAGAGACGGGACCAGAAGACGGGGCACTCGTGTCCCGAGACGCCCAGCCACTTAGTCCCTGTGTGCATTGAGGAGCTGTTTGCAAAGTTAAGTGTTGAGGAGTGTGCCAGAGGGCTGGGCAGAGGTTGCCTGTGGTGATTTGCAGTGGATTTTGTGCTGTTTGTTGATGCACTGTTGCCTTGTACATCTGCTTTCCAGATAAGGGCAAGGTGAAGCGCGGGGACGCTCCTGTCCTGATCCACAGGGTTCCTGAGGCTTTATGGTTTGTAAAGGACACTCACAGCCAGTTAAGTGTGGAATAGTTTGGCTGAGGGCTGGTAAGTGTGTTTGGTTTGTAAAGGACACTCACAGCCAGTGAAGTGTGGAATAGTTTGGCTGAGGGCTGGTAAGTGTGTTTACTGAGGTGTCTAAAATGTTCTGTCCTGTGATTTGTTGGTATTATCTTGCCTTATAGAGCTGTCCTCCTCAAGAAATAAAAGGCCAAAGCAAGGGAGACGTGTGTCGTGATTGCCAGCGCCAGAGACTCTCTGTGCGCTGGAAGGACATTCAGAGCCAGTTAAGTGACAAAGAGTTTTGGTTGGGCTGCTCAGAGGGCGTCCTCTGGTAACTAAAGGTTTGCCTCCTGTTGGTTGCTGATGCTACGTTTCCTTTTTGTGTCGCAAGCCTAGAGAGCAATGCCACCAGAGCACTGGACACTCCAGTACTGAGCTGCACAGCCACTGAATCTCTCCCTTGAAGAGGAACAATGCGACCAAGTGAAGCATTGGATGTCTTGGCTGTGTAAGGTCTGATGGTTGCCTGTGGGGATTGATGGTGGCTATCCTGTTGTTCATTGACACTTTGCTGCCTTTTAGTGCTGTAGAGTTGGAAAGAGACGGGAGCAGAAGACGGGGCACTCCTGTCCCGAGACGCCCAGCCACTTAGTCCCTACGTGCATTGAGGAGCTGTTTGCAAAGTTAAGTGTTGAGGAGTGTGCCAGAGGGCTGGGCAGAGGTTGCCTGTGGTGATTTGCAGTGGATTTTGTGCTGTTTGTTGATGCACTGTTGCCTTGTACATCTGCTTTCCAGATAAGGACAAGGTGAAGCGCGGGGACGCTTCTGTCCTGATCCACAGGGTTTCTGAGCTTCTATGGATTGTAAAGGACACTCAGAGCCAGTTAAGTGTGGAATAGTTTGGCTGAGGGCTGGTAAGTGTGTCTGCTGAGGTGACTAAAGTGGTCTGTCCTGTGATTTGTTGGTATTATCTTGCCTTATAGAGCTGTCCTCCCTGAGAAATAAAAGGCCAAAGCAAGGGAGGCGTGTGTCGTGATTGCCAGCGCCAGAGACTCTCTATGCGCTGGAAGGACATTCAGAGCCAGTTAAGTGATAAAGAGTTTTAGTTGGGTTGCTGAGAGGGCATCCTATGGTAACTAAAGGTTTGCCTCCTGTTGGTTGCTGATGCTTTATTTTTTTTTTGTGTCGCAAGCCTAGAGAGCAATGTCACCAGAGCATTGGGCACTCCAGTACTGAGCTGCACAGCCACTGAATCTCTCCCATGAAGAAGAACAATGCCACCAAGTGAAGCATTGGATTTCTTGTCTCGGCATGGTCAGATGGTTCCCTGTGGGGATTGATGGTGGCTGTCCTGTAGTTTGTTGATACTTTGCTGCCTTTTAGTGCTGTAGAGTTGGAAAGAGACAGGAGCAGAAGACGGGGCACTCCTGTCCCGAGACGCCCAGCCACTTAGTCCCTGTGTGCATTCGGGAGCTGTTTGCAAAGTTAAGAGTTGAGGAGTGTGCCAGAGGGCTGGGCAGAGGTTGCCTGTGGTGATTTGCAGTGGAGTTTGTGCTGTTTGTTGATGCACTGTTGCCTTGTACATCTGCTTTCCAGATAAGGGCAAGGTGAAGCGCGGGGACGCTCCTGTCCTGATCCACAGGGTTCCTGAGACTTTCTGGTTTGTAAAGGACACTCACAGCCAGTTAAGTGTGGAATAGTTTGGCTGAGGGCTGGTAAGTGTGTTTGGTTTGTAAAGGACACTCACAGCCAGTTAAGTGTGGAATAGTTTGGCTGAGGGCTGGTAAGTGTGTTTACTGAGGTGACTAAAGTGGTCTGGCCTGTGATTTGTTGGTATTATCTTGCCTTATAGAGCTGTCCTCCCTGAGAAATAAAAGACCAAAGCAAGGGAGGCGTGTGTCATGATTGACAGCGCCAGAGACTCTCTATGCGCTGGCAGGACATTCAGAGCCAATTAAATGGTAAAGAGTTTTAGTTGGGTTGCTGAGAGGGCATCCTATGGTAACTAAAGGTTTTCCTCCTGTTAGTTGCTGATGCTAATATGCCTTTTTTTTTCTCAAGAGCAGAGAAAGATTGGACGAAAGCATTGGGCATTCCTGTCCTGAGGTGCCCAGGCATGTAGTTCCTACGACCGTTCGCACCTGTGTGCAAAGTTAAGTGTTGAGTAGTGTGTTAGAGAACTGGTCATTGATTTCTTGTGGTGATATCTGGTAACTTTTCTGGTTTTTGTTGATTCTATCTTTCTTTTAATAGCTTATTTCCCAGAGAAGGTCGAGGCTAAAGTATGGGACTAACCTTTTTGACAGATTTTTTTCTTTTCTCATCCATACAGCCTCTGACTCTGTGGGATGTGTATGTACACGCAATAAAGTTTTGAATAGTTTTTAAACTGGTGTGCAGAGTTTTTTCTGTGGTAAGTAAAGGTGACTGTTCCTTTTGAATTTTTTTGCTGATAATTTCTGTGTTGTACTGCTGTCAGCCTTGGGAGTCACACGACAGGAGAGTAGGACATCAGTATTCTCAGTGGATTGACCAGGTCTTTCACAACTGCATGAAGGTCTTTGACATCGATATAAGTACATGATAGTTTGCTAGCTATGGACATCAGTTGCATGTTGTAATGAAGGGTGGCTACGTTTTGTGGTTTTTGATATTATCCTGCCTTTTTCATCTACAATCGTATAGGTTGAACATACCATGTCATGCAGCTGTTCTCACCCAGATAGCCACAGTTTTGATACCTTCTGCTAGGAGGCTCTGAAGTTAAGGAGTCATGAGTCATTTAAAAGGCAGTAAAGGCATGTTCCAAGGTAATGTTGTGTGTCTGTCTCTTTGTTTATAGATATAACCTTGCCATCTACAGCCATAGGAGAAGACCCAAATAGTGATAGGGTGAATTCATGGAACTGTCCTTTGTTCCCTTATCTTAGAGATTCTGTTAATTTAAGAGGACAGTTACAATGTGGTAAGAATTGAGGAGTATTTTAGAACTCTGAGGAGGGTTTGTTTATTGTCAGTGAGGATAGCTATTGCCTTTGTGTTTTGATTTTATCTGGCCTTTCACAAAGTTAGGGTCATACACTTAGTTTTTTTCTACATCCCAAAAGGCTACTTTGTATTTTTATTAACTGGCTGGCTAGATGAGGGGAGAGCAGTGGATGTCATCTACCTTGACTTCAGCAAGGCTTTTGACACTGTCTCCCATAACATCCTCATCAGAAAACTCAGGCAGTGTGGCTTGTATGAGTGGATGGTGAGGTGGATCGAGAGCTGGCTGAATGACAGAGCCCAGAGGGTGGTGATCAATGGCACAGAGTTGAGTTGGAGGCCTGTGGCCAGTGGAGTTCCACAGGGATCAGTTCTGGGGCCAGTCTTGTTCAGCAGCTTCATCAACTACCTGGATGAGGGGACAGAGTGTACTCTCAGCAAGTTCACTGATGACACCAAACTGGGAGGACTGGCTGATTCCTCAGAAAGCTGTGCTGCCATTCAGTGGGATCTTGACCAGCTTGAGAGCTGGGCAGAGAGGAACCTCAAGAGGTTCAACAGGGGCAGAGTCCTGCATCTGGGAAGGAACAACCCCATGCACCAGTACAGGCTGGGGATTGACCTGCTGGAGAGCAGCTTTGCAAGAGAGACTTGGGAGTCCTGGTTGATATACACTAACCATGAGCCAGCAATGTGGCCTCATGGCCAAGAAGGCCAATGGTATCCTAGGATGCATCAAGAAGAGTGTGGTCAGCAGGTTGAGGACGGTTCTTCTCCCCCTCTACTCTGCCCTAGTGAGGCCTCATCTGGAGTCCTGTGTCCAGTTTTGGGCTCCTCAGCTCAAGAGGGACAGAGAACTTCTGGAGAGAGTCCAGTGCAGAGCCACCAAGATGATCAGGGGAATGTAGCCATTTTCCTTATGAGGAAAGGCCGTGGGAATTGGAGCTTTTTAGTCTAGAGAAGAGGAGACTGAGGGGGAATCTTATTTATAAGTATATAAATAGTGGATGTCAGGAGGTTGGGGCATACCTTTTTTTTATGGTATCTAGCAACAGGACAAGGGGTAATGGGATGAACCTGGAACACAAAAAGTTCAATATAAACGTAAGGAAAAACTATTTCACTGTGAGGATGAGGGAGCCCTGGCACAGGCTACCCAGAAGGGTTGTGGAGTCTCCTTCCTTGGAGGTCTTCAGGACCCACCTGGACATATTCCTGTGCAACCTGATCTAGGTGGACCTGCTTTTGCAGGGGAGTTGGACTAGATGATCTCTAAAGGTCCTTTCCAACCCCTACCATTCTATGATTTTTAGGATTCATTTTTCTGGCAGAGAGCTAGCAGAGTACAGCCTGGTTTGACTGACTGTGGATGTCCACTGTTTGAATTATCCTGTATCTTGCAGCTGCAGGCCCAGTCATAGGGGAGAGACTGGAACAGACCACGGGAGACTGCTCTCTCCTTCCACATTTACCTAGCCACAGATTTCTTCTGCTTTCTATAAACCCTTTCACCTAAGGGCAGGGAAGCACTTCCAGCTCCAAGCTATGGACCTAAATGGAGCTGGAGGTTCTTCAGAACTGTGGGCAAGGGAAGCTTCACATCACTCACCCTCTATGTCTCAAACATACATGAAAATGAAATGTTCTGGTTAGTCAGAAGAACTGTTGTCTGGTTCTTCTGCTTTTTGTGGTCATTTGTGAGATACCTGCTGGAGCTTTTCATTATTGTCGATGTTGCATTTAATTTTTGTATTTGTGTATGTGTGAAGATACACATTTTTTTTATTTATTTAAAGTGTGTCTTAAGTGAAGAAAGTGGGCATTGAGGCATAGACTGCTCTAAGATTATATCAGCATGGTGGGTTCAAGACATGGAACCTGTCTCATCGCAGAGCAGTATGAAAATAAAAATGAGCTGTGTCCCCTGGTCAAGGGGAATAAGACAGGAGGCAGAGACCAGTCTGTAGTACAGGGCTTCCTGCAAACCTCACCATGAGGTCATTTTTTGTTGAGTGCAGCACTGGAATGTTCTGTGCACTGACTGTGGGAATTTTCACCAGTGACTGTCAAAGGAAAACTCCTACTATATATATCCCAAATCACCTTCTCATATACTAGTAACCTCTGCTGCTGTGATATCTTTGCAGCTTAAGTAGAAAAAGGGTGCCAGGTACCATTTAGACCTTTCAAAAATATAGCTGGAAGGCTAAGAAGTCACCCAAGGCCATTTTGCTGAAATTTCTAAGTCTTTATATGACCATGTTGGTATATTCATTAGTTTGACAAAATCAGAGCTTCATTCATTACCTAAAGCAACTCTCAGCTTCAGCAGTTTCAGCAGATTCACTACTTCCTTGTTTTCACACCAGTGTATGAGATGGAAGTTTTGTTTATATCTCCTGCATGATCTATTGTCCTTTTTCATAGTTTAAGCATAGTAAGCATTCTTCTATCAGAAAAAATCCACTTACTAAATCAATGTGAACTTTTATTCAATAGATAATAGTCTTAAAAATGTAAATGAAGTGATGCCACAGAAGGCACAGAATACAAATTGAAAACAATGTTTGATGGAAAACTGTGTACTCCCATGTAATATATCTGGCTCTGAGATGATGCCTCTTTAAGGCATTATTTAGAGATAAACAAAGGAAAGCTTGAGCAGAACGTTCTGAGGCATGGGGAGAAACACAGGCTGGGGGTTGACCTCTGGAGAGCAGCTCTGTGGAGAGAGATCTGGGAGTGATAGTTGATAATAAACTAAACATGAGCCAGCCATGTGCCCTCTTGGCCAAGAAGGCCAATGGCATCCTGGGATGAATCAAGAAGAGTGTGCCCAGCTGGTCCAAGCAGATTCTGCTCCCCCTCTCCTCTGGCCTGATGAGACCTCATCTGGAGTCCTGTGTCTGATTCTGGGCTCCCCAGCTCAAGAGAGTCCAGCGCAGGGCTACCAAAGTGATCAGGGGACTGGAACATCTTCCTTATGAGGAAAGTCTGTGGAATCTGGGGCTGTTTAGCCTAGAGAAGAGGAGATTAAGGGGAGACCTCTTTAATGTTTACAAGTATTTGAAAGGTGTATGTCAAGGGGATGGGGCAGCAATTTTTTCTGTAATGTCCAGTTATAAGACAAGGGATAATGGACATAAGCTGGAACACAAAAAGTTCCACTTAAGGAAAAACTATTTCACTGTGAAGGTGAGGGACCCCTGGCATAGGCTGCCCAGGGAGGTTGTGGAATCTCATTGTCTGAAGGTTTCCAAAACCCACCTGGAAGTGTTCCTGTGTAACTTGATCTAGGTAGATCTACTGAGCATGGGAGTTGGACTGGATGTTCTTTTGAGATCCGTTACAACCCCTACCATCTAGGTGAACCTGCTTCTGAAGGGGGATTGGACTAGATGATCTCTAAAGGTCCCTTCCAACCCCTACCATTCTATGATTCTATGATTTGATGATTCTGTGATTCTATGAAAGCAATACTGTGCACAAAGTCTGTAAGGATTGAACCTGTTTTGTTTAGTAGGGGACAGGAAAGACTTGACAAGGCAGAGTTACAAAAAACATAGACTAAGCCCTTCTTCTATAGGAAGAAAATAATGCTTCCTGAAGCTAGATAAAAATACAAAAGGAATTATCTAGTTAGGCAGTACACATCCTATAGAACAAATTGACATGGCATGTTCTTAAGATTTAGATGAGTAACACTGGGAATGTGTTTTCGGCTAGGTGTATGTACAGTGGAATTCCCACAGTTTAATAGAGAATGGAGATTAGTAGTGAGGAGGTTATACATATATTTTACATCTGCATAGCTTTGAGGTATTCATATAAATATCAATAAAAATACCCTTTGCTGTAGTGGTGGCAGGTGTTGATCAAACGTTCAAGCAGCATGCGCTGCTTAAATCTTTGATGCTATTCTCCAGAAGTAAAACACCTTAGGTGGTCTGCTGTCCCCATCACTGTGCTTTCCTCACAATTGCCTCTGTTAACAAAGGTGTAGCAAAACACTAATCAAGTGCTCAATCCCCTAAGGCTGTAATACAATTTTTCCTCTGTAGTTTTAATTCCTCCACCTCAGGCAAATTATATGTAGCAATGCAGGAGTGAGGATGAGGACTTGACCAAGCAGCTCATCTAGATTATACAGCAAGTCTTGTATGAGTTTTTACTCAACCCCAGCCAATTGTCCAAAAATGTACAACTACAACTCACCTAGTGGTGCTCAGTCACATCTAAATGTAAGTAACCCCTGGAAAGGAGTTAAGTGACTAATAAACCCCTAAAAGGCAGAACCACTAGACAAACCAAGTGGAGAGGCAGAGGAAATCTGAAGCCAGTCATGTTCATTAAAGCAACAGGGCATATTCAAAGTTATTACAGTGTTTACAGGAAGCATTTTAGAGCAAATGCAGGAAAGTTCTGTGTCTGGGTTGTTTTAAGAGCGAACAACTTAGTACTGAGCTCTGTTAAATAATTTCTTCTGAGCTCACCACTGCTTATCCACTGGCTTTCAGTGACAGAAGAGTCAAAGAGCAGACCTCTAAACTATAGGGTCTGTCCACAGAGGCCAGGAAGTTTTAAAACACAACATGAGAGCAACGCTTAAACCAGAATGTAATTCAGCACAAGATCACTGCCTTGTGATCTCATTTGGAGTGTGGATGCTCATGGAAGATCCAAAAATGTTGAGACAGAGGTGGAGAGTGAAAAGCTCAAAATTAATTTTTACAGAGCTCCACCAAAGCACTGAAGAAACTGATAAATTTTTTAGATGACATTTTCCAAAGTTCCCACCCTACCAAACTCTGCACAACCTTGATTTTTTTTTCTCTGTCTAATTTTTTTCTCTTAACCAAATGAACTTGCTTGCCGTGAGGACTCCTCCTTCTTCCTCACTGCCCCCAAGCTCTCGTCACTCCTGTGCAGCACAGTTAACCATGTCTTAGAAACAGCAATCAGAGTAAGATCAGTGTGTCTTTAGCACAGTAATAAGATGTGTTGAGCACCACAAATTCTCTGCTCGCCCATCGACTTCTCTTATTATAAACCCACAAGTGCTGTTTTCCTAAAAGCACCTTTCAAGTAATCTGCCTTTTACTAAAATGTGACTGCTACTGTGTACTATTTTAAAAATGGCTTGACAGAATTGCTAATGTTCTCATTCCTTCAGGATATTTCCTAATACTTGTAGCCTTTTCATGTTTCTAATTAGGCCAGTAATGGTCCCTGAAGTTAAACCAATTAAAATTATTTACTGTGACACACAGTGTGGAGATAATTATCTGATATCTGAATCCAACTTCTGCTTACTTCGCAACATTACTTAATAGAAAACAGGGAAACTGTTGCCCATGCTTTCCTATTACTTGTCTACCAAATGTGTTTGCCCTATAGCAAACTGTTTAAATAAAGCATTAAAATCTTTGCAGTGCTAATCAAAATGTTTAAAATCCACTCACACTTCCTTTATAGTTCTGAGAAGCATATAAAACTCTTACACATTACCTTTTACACTGCCGTTGCTGACCAATGTAGTATTATACCCACATCGTACATATATAATGCAGCTTATGCAGTTTCTAAAAACATTTCCATCTTTTTTTGTTTCTCTTGAAAATGTGCATGCAACAGAACAAAGACTTGACTTTTTTAGGCTTATGAACAAAATAACATTATTTTTTCCAGTAGAAATGTTTAGTCTCCTGATTTAGGAGCCAATAATCATTTAGTTTACATGTCACATTGCCCATAGCTGAGTTTTTCTGGGAAGGAGAGGAATTGAAATGAGAGGATTTTCACATGTACCATGTCCCATAATTAAGCATTTTAAATTTAGCAAGTTCACTTAGAACTTACTAATTTCAAAACCTCGTGGGGGGATGGGAAAGACACACAATAAAAGGAAGCAAAATATTGCACAGGTTAGATTTTTTTTTTTCTCTAAATTTTTTTTTTTTTTTCACTACCAGAATATCCTCCTCATAAAAAGGATTTTAAAAAAAAAGCCCTACATATTCTGCACCACAAATTCTGCATTTGGAAGCAATTTGGCCTGTTTGCAAAGTGAAACTGGTTGAAGTCTTCACACAGAAATCTGAACCAGTGAAAGAATTTCTATATTTGGTGAAATCTGTCAAATGCTACAAATTGCAATAATCTAGAAAGGTGTTCAGCAAACTATAGGGATAAGCCAAGACTACTGCCACACAACAGGTTATCACTCACGTAGCACAGACAGTAGGAAGATGCTGTGTTTATTTTGCCAAATTTTCTGAGTGTTGTGGCCAACCTGAAACCTAAATGGAGTGCTTATGGGTTTGTCACATTTTTCCACTTCTCTGGTAACTGAAAAATGTATACATGAACTTAGTGTGCAAGAAATTTGCTCTACTTACAGGCTGAGAGAATCAAGCCTGCTGAAACGCATGCAAAACAGGCAGCAACACAGCCTGTTCTTGATCCAGGGATGTGACTTTTAGAGGATGGAGGCAGTTCTGCATATTGTGCTCAGCTGATCACTGGACTGTGTGAAAAGTCAGCTGGGCTGGCTCTGCCTCTCTGCTCTGTGATTTTTCACATCTGCCCTGTATACGTTAACATTTGAGGCATTAACAGCTGGACTGTGGTTTGTGTATGATGCATAGGAGGAAACATCAAGTCACAAAACTTTGTCTTTTATTCCAGAATTTAGTTAATCGAAGTTACAGAAAAATTTGAGGAAAATATTTTTGTGGGATGACCCCCTTCTCAAATATTTCAAGGCAGTAATTTAAACTCTGTGATAAATAAACATATTCCTACATCATCATTATCCAATCCCTTCTGCTTCCTTCAGTTTTGCATACATCAGAGTCTTTAATGTGCTGTTAAGTTGAACGAAGCAATTACAGACATTGTTAGATATTCTTATGGGGAGATAATGTAAAATTTTGGCAAAATTCTCAGTCTTGATAAGGGGGGATCAAGTTAGCTCGTGGACAGTAACTACTCCTTATGTCTTAATTTAGTATTTCTTTCACTCTCTTGTCCTTGCTAACTAATTCAGATACTTACATTCTTTTATCTTACTGATCACCAAAGCTAATTAATTCTTGTCTGCTCATGGTGCTATTGAGAGCAAAGGAATGTGCACCAATTCCTGTCACCAAGGAGTTAAAAACTCCTCAGCCTTCACTAGGAAAGGTTTGCTCCTATGCCCTTTTAGACAATGACAAGCTGTTAAGTGTAAAACTAATTAACATTTCAAAAACTAGTGTTAATCAGTAGCACTCAGATTCATTGGGAGCTCTGTTTTGTCGAGTTTTTCCACTATTATTTTTATACCATAACTTTCAAATTATTGTGCTAATTTTAGCTGTTGTTTACTGGATTGTAGTGAAACACTACAAGACTAATGTCGATAGAAACACAGCAATGGTGTGGTTTTTAATATCTCCCCTAAAATCTGGTATTTATCCTGCTGTTCCTCCTCCTTCTCTCCCCCATCCTTCTGTTGAGTAGCGGAGCTGATTCGAAATCTTTCTTATTGTACTAAAGGATACATTATATGTAAGATAACAATCACTACTGTCTATCAGGAAAATGCTGATGAAATCTAAATTGGACCTTTCCTAAAGGTCTGTACATGTGATTTTTTAATATGTTGAAAAGAATTATTTGCAATGTTTGCAGTTTCAATTTTAGAAGCAGAATGATTGTAATTTCTCTGTCCAGAAACTCAGAGAAGTTTTCTGTTTCAAAGAAACTTAATTGCTTGGGCCTGCTGTGGAATACAAGTTCTAATATACATTTGGCATGATCTAGATGTCGAAGCACTTGTAACTGCTATTGAAACAGATTGTATGGAGAACTAATAGCAATTTATAAGTGTAAATTTGTGTTCTTATGGTCATGAGATCACATCATAAGGTGATAATGGTAGATAGATATTAATGGAAAATTAAGAAAGGGTGAAGGAAGGTGCTTCAGAACTGTGGATGTGGATGACCCATCTTTGCATTACAAGCAGCAAAAGACTATTGTTTTATCTGGTCTGCTCTCACTAGCTTCAGGTTGGAAAGAGTGGAATGTGTACTTACTGTAGTAAAAAAAAACTATAAGGAAATGGTCATATATTTTCTTGTGTTTCAGTAGTTCACAGCTGACACTTGAAAAGTGATGATTAATTTCCTCTAAAGCAGTGTTACTGTCAAGACGGTAATAAATAGAATACTGAAGTTTACAATTAATGCAAGCAAGACTGAAAGCAATAGGGCTGAGACAGCTTTGGGAGAAGTATGGAACTAACTAAAACTTAGATTTACCAAGATTCAGAGGTAGCCCAGCTGACCTGTTAATAAGAACACAGCCATCCAGCCTTGGCATTCTCTGCTGTGATGGACCTTCCACAGCCTTATAAGAGAAACAGAGGCTTAGTTTATCTCCAAAGTGAGGCGCAAGCTTCCTGCTTCAGATGTTGGACACCAAGGCAGATACAACAGATGAGTTTCCTTCTCTGCCGACATTCAAAACTCACCTTGATGAGTTCCTGTGTGACCTACTCTAGGTGGTCCTGCTCTGGCAGGGGGGTTAGACTAGATGATCTTTGGAGACCCCTTCCAAACCTTAAGATTCTGTGATTCTGTGATTAGCAGAACCATACTTGCCCATGCCATCCTAGGGAAATCCCAGAGTTTCTTGGGCTGTGTTTTTGAGGCACTCATGGGCTGAGAGCTAAAGCTCATTGTAGGAGTGGAAGAGCTCAGTAAGTGTTAAGTGATAGTACAGATGACCTGACATGCCTATAACACAACTGGTATTGTGGCCTAGGACCAGAAGAGAGGCTGTTGAGAGAAGAGTAACCCTGGATAACATGCTCACACTGGCTTAAAGGTCGCCTATCAATATTCTTCCTGCTCCGAAGTGCCAGAATACACCTCAGGCATAATCATATAGTCACATAAGTCCCGTTAATCTTACAGTCTTAACCTTAAGCCTTTTAAACTTTAACATCTCTTGCATCCTGTTTTTGTAGTGGTCCATAAAAAAAATGTTATCGCATAGGCAGTGGGCTTAAAGGGAGACTTATTTATGTGGACAACTGATGAATCATAAATTATGCTCATTGAATTTGGTTTGACTATTCAGTTTTAATTTGGAAGCTGTATAGTATCATATCATGTTGCTGGTTCAAGTATATTGCAAGGCAGTCTCTCAGTATTTTTATGGGATCATTGATGTAACTTTCCACAAAAGTATGTCAATACATGACATTTCAATGTCTTTTTTTTGTCTACTACTGTTTGATATTAAAATAAATTTCTAAAAAAAAGTAATGGCATTATAAATGTATCCCAGTCTTAAATGAATTTTCTAAAATTAAAGAAATTTTAGAAATTGCTAGCTATTAGCAGAGATTGCACTCTAAGACAAGTTCCAAGTCCTTGTTTGAGTAGAATAGACATACTATTTCCAGGACCTGAACTCTCTGATACCCTTCTCTATAGGTATTTGTTTCACTGTAATGTTTTGTCTGGGCCAAGTTTTTGGTAGCAGGGTGCTACAGGAGTGGCTTCTTTAAACAAAGAGCTGCCAGAAGCTTCCCGTGTAGCAGACAGGGCCAATGACAGTCAATTCTCAGATGGACCCTGCAGCTGACTCAGTCCTGGTCAATTAGTGACTGAGGTAACGCCTCTGTGAATAACCTATTTGAGAAGAAGCAGTCATGCTGTTGCTAAAACTGCAACAGCAACACTGAGTGAGATAGACACCAAGGTCAGTGGAGAAGGAAGGAGAGGAGGGTGCTTAGGCCCTGGAAGAAAGACTCCCCTGTGCCCTGTGGTGCAGCCCATGGTGAGGCAGCTGTGCCCCTGCAGCCCATGGAGGCCAGTGGGCAGCAGAGACCCACTCGCAGCCCGTGGAGGAGCCCACACCAGAGTGGGTGGATGCCTGAAGGAGGCTGTGATTCTGTGGGAAGCCCGTGTTAGAGCAAGTTCCTGGCAGGACCTGGGAGCCTGTGGGGAGAGAGGAGCCCACACCAGAGCAGGTTTGCTGTCAGGACTTGTGATCCTGTGAGGGGCTCAGGCTCGAGCAGTCAGCACCTGAAGGACTGTTCTGGTGGATGACCCATGTTGGGGCAGGGTGTGAAGAGCTGCCCCCGTGGTAGGCCTCGTGCTGGAGCAGCTCATGAGGAGCAGCAGCCCATGGGAAGGACCCACGCTGGAGAAGTTAATGAGGGACTATCTCCTGTGGGAAGGGACCCCACAATGTAACAGTGGGAAGTGTGAGAAGGCCTCCCCCTGAGAAGAAGCAGTGGCAAAGTCCATCTGTAACAAACTGACTGCAACCCCCATCCCCCCTCCCTAGTGCTTCTGAAGGGGAGGGAAGGAGAGCCCCGAGAAGAGAGAGGTGGGGGCATTGTTTTAAGATTTGATTTTATTTCTTATCTCTCTGTTCTGATTGTTCATTAATAAATCAAACCTTTTTCTCCCCAAGTTGAGTCTGCTTAGCCCACGATGCTGATTGTTGAGTGATCTCCTTGTCCTTAACTCACAAACCTCCAGTTTAGGAGAGGGAGTGATATTACGACTTGGTAGGCATCTGACACCCAGCCAGGGTTAAACCACCACCTTTACTACAACTCATTTCAGTCCTAGGAAATTTATGAAGTCAAAGGATCTACAAACACTAGTGAAAACTTCTGTTTTGCTATCACGATATGACGTCCTAATTTGATCAAAAGGAATTTATCCCTTCAGCTAACTTGAAGAGGAACTACTTGTGGAATTACAAATAAAATTCAGATGTCACAGAATCTTCCTAAGGCTGTTTTCTCACAAAGCATGTTGCAATACTGCTTTCAAACTCTGGCTTCTTTTGCAATTCCAGGGAGCTGTGCTTTAATTTTATATTTAAGTGTATATTCAGGTGATTGTGGTTGTTGTACGTACATTTGTCAAACTGGCAACTTGAAGAAATATAATATAAAGTAATCTTGTGCTATTGTCTCAGCAGCAGCCAAGGTTTTTCTCAAAATTCATATTCAGGAAAGTGTATATAAAACAATTCCTTGAATGCATTGAAGTTTAGTACTGAAGATGAATTCTGGAACATTTATATTTCAAATTGCTCTACAAAAAAAAACCCAAAACACCTAGTATCAGATTTTTCTCCAGTCAGCATGCTTTGAATGGGTTAACTGGAGTAATTTTTTTTTTCCTGCATCTGAAAACAATTGTCCTTTGCATGTCTGTCTTCACCTTTTTCTGCCTTGAAGTACAAGCATGACCCATGAAGCCTCAAGCAAATGGAAAGAAAAGGAGCATTGTTGAGCAGGCACCCTAAATGATGGTACAGAAATTTCTTTTCAGTGCATCACTGACTCCACTTCTGCCTGACAGAGATGCAAAAACATTTCAAACCGAGGAGTCATATTAGTTTTCCTCTTTTCCATCTGTTTTTCTTTCACATGACAAAAGTTAGGCTCAGATGTTAAAATTTTCAAGAACATTCTATTAGAATCACAAAGAGCAGAAGAATAAGTTATTTACCTAAATTTTCCACATATTGGCACTCACTTGGGTGAAAATTGACCATCATTCTTGGTCCTCTGGAAAGTTGTAGGGCACTGGAACTAATAAAGTAATCTAAAAATCTGAAATCTCTAATTCAAGTGTTAAGGGTCATTTTAGACAATGGTAAGAGATCTCCAAATCCAAGTGTTCTTGTAACAGAGAGAGACTGAAGTGTTTTACACAAATAAAAAAGTTCATGAATACAATAGCTCATTATACATGAGCTCCTTTGGACTTCTCCTTGCTCTAAATATAGCTGTGATGTGTCAGCTTTTAATTCCCCCTAAACAGTGCTGCACAGAGCTTGGCGAGTTAGTGGCATGGATTTGCTGAAAACACTTAAAGACGCCCACATGTGTGCATCCACAGAAACAAGAGATGCCAGAGAAGCTGTTCATGTTGCTCAAGAGGAAAGCAATACTTTTTCTCTGCAGCTGTAGGTACACTTCAGTACCATTAAACCTACAATTATTTATGCTATGGGAGAGTTCCTGACCTCTGCAGAGAGTTTAAATTTTTAGAGTTTTCCTTTTTTTTTTCCCCCCACAAAGTTCTTACTGTCTTAATTTTACCTCAGTGAGTTTCTTGGAGAAAAACATTATCTGTGTTAAGGGGACGAGGTGAAGTGTATGTCAGCAATTATATGTAAATAATTGATTTTATTATGCTTTGCAAATGTAAATGCATATGAATGTCCTTTTCTCGGAGATATGTTTCATTAATGGTGATACTGTAAACCACTGTATCATGAAGTTACTGCTAGACACCTTTTTGTAAAGAAGAATTTTCTGAAGTGTGTCAACAACTTAATTTTTGCATTTTTATTCTCTTTACATGCCAGAGAGAAAGGGCATCATCTTTTCTGGTGCTGAATCCAACTTGGTCATTCAAAGGGGCTGAAGACAACTCTCTTGTAAGTGAGCAAGATCCAGGTTTCCCAGAGTCCTGAACCTCTTCTGAACTCTTGGGAGATGATGGTATTAGATCTCATTGCAGACATTAGACCTCAGTAAATAAACAGAAATGTATCTCTTGCTAAGTGAATCTGTAAAATCCATGTTCATAAACTTTAGTGGATATTTTACAGCAGTGGCAGCTGGATGTTTGATTGGCCTTTAATCTGGCTTATACTGGCTGCTATGGTGGCTGTAGAATGTCTGTGAGGTTGGCAAAGGAGTAGTTTGATGATCTATCTAGTGTTTGTAAATGTATTTTTATTTGTTCACATTTAATTGTCAAAAATTTATCCCCCACTATGTGCCTGAATAAAGGCTCTGAAAAAATTGTCCTTGGAGAAGTTTGTACTATATGGGACCCTTGCCATCATGTTTCTTTCTGTGGTCCTTCTGTACACTCTCTGTGTTTACCCTTGCTAGCCTTACTTTTGCACTTTTTGTCTTGCAAAATGGTAGGGAAATTATTTTGTAGTTAGCATACATGTTCATAAGACTTTTCTCAGTGATAAGAAGCTTCCTGCTTCAGTTATTTCAGGGTCTAATTTTAGACACAAAGCATCACAATCCTGTCGATACCTCATATTCCATATCAATTGTTGGGTTCAAAGAACAAAATTATTATGGTCAAATCAGTAAGGTTTTTGTCTTTTCATTAGAATATTAAGACAGTGTGGATTGCTGTTTTTAATAATATATTTCTCAGGAAAACAGAGGTATCTATTTACTTTGTGGCATCTCCAAAACAAGATCATATGAAGTAGGTTGGAACAGTTTTCTTTTAATGCTTATTCTTCTCTGTCCTAAATTGACTTCCACTCCACACTCCAATAGTCCCCAGAAATAAATCTTTATATTTCTAATATCCTCATGTTGTCGAAGTTTAATATTTCTTATGTCTTTTGCACAATTCTTCTTGTGTTATGAGTGAGTATAATAAATAGGTATATATGATGCTTCTGGTGAACTCTTACAACAGAAAGAAATCTTTAAGCAATACTTAAATCTGGATGGAGTAAAGCAGTGGATTATTCTGCATATAGATGGGAGATTTCTTTCCCAGCTCTCCTTCATTGGTAGTTTTCTGATGTGAGTACACACAAAAAAATAAATAATGAGATGTAAATAGGCTGAATGTCCTTGCTATGCAAAATTCAACTCCCTATATGGTAAGATATGTGACACCTATTTCACAGGCAGGAGCTTACAATCCTGTTCATTAATTTTATCACTAACATAAACTTTTAATATGCATATGATCAGTATATGGGACTTCCAGGGCAGCTTAAAATGACTGTAACCTATAATTACTGCTCCTGTACTTGATTATAATAATCTGATTGCAATTATTCAGTGATTTTAATACAAGCCCCAAGCTACATAACAATAATTCAAGTGCAGTGATTGGGAACATGTTTCTGTTTGGCTGTGAAACGATGTTTTAATCCGCACTGATTCAGTGATCTGGCTATAGTTCTATTCGTGTAATTAAAGCACATTTATACAGTCAAGTAGAATAACTTTAGTTTGAAGTGAATTTAATTAATGCAAAGACTCTATATAAGTCAAAATGGATCATAAGCATGAATTCCTTAGATAGGAATAATAAAGCAAAGATAGCACTACTTGGCTGCTTTGACTGTTACAATGAGCTGGCTAATTTTTAGATAAAAATGAACAAGCACATGGGAAGATGAGAGGAACCTGCTCACAGCAGAGCTACAAGATGCATTTTAGCTGAGGTACAGAATTATTACCAAAAGTTTTATCATTTCCCCGCTCTTGACTTGTCCCTGAGCTTAAGCCCATGATGACTAGCAGGACTTTAAAATACTACTGTAAATGCTTCATACTGATGAAAATTTTGAATGAGCCTAATTTTTAAATGAGAATAAGCTCTGAAGGCTATCACATCCATTACCTCTCAGACCTTCATTTAAAAACCAGACTTGGTGAAAGAATTTCCCACAAGAAGATCAAGGCCTCGAAAAGGTACATTTTGAGGACTTCTGTCAAGACTATTCACGAGTAACAGAATTGTTTTTGTGAGTAGAAGGTTGTACTACTTTTTAAAATCCTCTTTTCGAAGACAACAAACAAGATTCTACAAATATGCAAATACCCATGTGCAGATGCAAGAGTTTTAAATAAAAAAAAACTTAGTTGCCTGACAAGAGGAGAATAAAAAAGGAGATAATCCACAAGTATTTTTGGTTGTATGAGGATCACACTCATTTTTGACACAGTGACTTCTAGGTTTTCTGTATTTCTAGTGGTACTTGGGGATGAAACCAATTTTTAAAAACCAAACCACAAACAAAACAAACAAACCAAAACCCGAAAAAACACTTAAAAATTGCACTAACAGCATATCATGGAGAAGGTCTTAAGCTATTTAGGAATATTATTTAGGAAAAATATTTTTTACCACCATTACTGTGATCACCTTCCCACAGAAGCTTATATTTTATCTTACTGATATTGATCCTAAATGCAAAGTTTACTGAATTGTTACTAATAAATCACTAAATTGTTACTAATAATGGATCACCTCCTTCCTGATTTGGTTTAAACTCTGTCAACTGAGGTTTTTTTGTCTATTTGACAATAACATGAAAAAAAAAAAAGTATACATTCAGATAGTAATTTCTGAAGTTATCAAGTTCTTACACCAGACTTTAAGTACTTCCAAACCCATAATACTGTCCTAAACCTGGTTTAATATATGATCTTTTGCTCCAAAGGAGATCTCTGTTATGGTGGAATATCTGTGCAATGTCCCTTGCATGGAAGAATATTAAAGGCACTTTCAATTTTTGCTAAAAAAGAAAGTCATCATTGTAATGAATACTACAGAAGGCAGGAAAATTGTCTGTTACATACTAATCAGTTCTAATCTTCTGATTGTTGGTATTTCAAGACAAAAGTCCTGCAGAGACTTCATTCATAATGAACTGGAAAGCATTAGACGGTACACAAGGTTATAATGTCCACTCTCATCACTTCACAATAACTTAAAGAGCTATGTGTTACCAGTACTTGCTGTATCTACTGTTGCCTCTTGCTCAGACACAGACAAAGCATCCCTAACAACCTACTTAAACTAACAACAAGTGTGTCATTGTGGTAAAAAAAATCTTCACAACTTGACTGACAGAAAATACCAAAAATTAAGGAATGAATAAGTCTGTGCCTACATCTGCTTCACCAGTTCCTTGTGTTAGAAATGCTGATCAAATCTAATTAGTTTATATTTTTGAATAGGCCACAGCAAAAAAAGTCACCAATACTGAACTTTGAATAGCTTATGAGAGGCAAATCTGGTATCATTTAATTTGTGTGATTTTTTTTTTCTCTGCAGACAGAAGAGGAATTTGAGAATGTTCATTTATTTTGTTTTTTATATTTCATAAGTGCCTCTAAGTTCTCTCTCTTCTGATTAGTTGTGGGGTTTTTCTGTTTTTTAGTTTTAGATTTTTTTTTCTTTCTTTTTTTTTCCTAGTAGCTTTGAGTCTATGGGAATAAACCTGAAAAATCATCAAAGGGAAATAAAGTGGTTGCAGCACTTGAGTAATGGCTGTGTCACTGCTTAAAGGTCTTCCAGAAGCCATCCATGTTGGAGCGGGCTTGCATCCCAATAAGTGATGTAATCAGAAATTTTTGCCACTCTTTGTCATGTGTGGCTAAAGATTTTCTGCAGATCAAGCTCCTGATGTTTTGACATCTGCTTGTATGAACTTTGAAATCCTTTTCATTCATGCTGAACATCAACAAATTTAAAAAATACTGTCCCTGCCTCTGAGCATTTAAAATCAGTACCTAACTGGTGCCAACTGTTTTAATAAATATTAGCTCATTCATTTGTAAACATTATACTCCTTAAACATTTTATCCAAAAAAGTAAAATATTTAATAATTTGCATGACAGTAAACCAATTAAATGTGAACTAAAACCAATAAATGAACCACAAAGTGAACATGATCACACTTATGGAAATTATACAGATCTCTGCAAGAATTCCTTGTTCTTCCAGTGTGCCCCCAGCTTCACTAGTGGCAATGGTAGATCCAGATCTGAAAACAAAGGTAAGAATCTGTCTGCCGTTTCTTTGGATGGGTATTAATATCACTTGTGTTCCCAAGAACATCTCATGACACAATATGATTTATTTAGACATGAGATCTTCACTTGGCATTTATCCTGATGTATCAAGTACAAGGTTGGCAGTAAGAAACATATTTTATCAATATTTTAAAGGCCTAAATTACTATACTTCTAATATAAGTTACTGGTTTGATTCTGCAAAATGTGCAGACACAAGCAACTATAAATATATGAAATTAACAGATACTTTTTTTAAACAGGATAGTAGAAGAGATTTTAAAAAATTTAAAAATTGCTTTCTCCTGTCCTAGATCATGACGATTTCTTTCCTAAACAGCTCAGTATCTGGTCCAGTTTAGATTGCTGGCAGGGCAAAGGTCTGAACCCAACTTCAAAATATTTGTCAACCCTGACTGTCTGCTCAGTAATGATCACAGAAGTGTGAACCGATAACAGGGTGTTATCTGAGAAGAGGTCCTATACTAAGAACCACTAATTGGGGACTTGAAGAGTATTATGCTTTTTTTAATTTATTAACTAAGGTTGTGGGATGTGGGAAAAAACTTTTTCAAATCTTTTTAGAACTAATGAGCACATTTTAAGAGATTACTACCTAGTCCTCAACTTAACCAACTTCTCATCTACTGCTCCAAGAGAATCACATGAGTACTTGACCTCTGTAAGATTTTAAGAAGAAAAACAAACTTCATAAAGCTTAATCACATTAGTTAAAGCTGTAAGGATGTTTTAATGCCCCTCCTAAGCCACCCAGTTCCATTACCTGAAACTCATCAACATAATCCTTCCTTAGGAAGAAAGGAATGAATCAAATTGAAAAGATTTGTAATTGAATTATCCTCAGTCTCAGGGCAATTAGAACCATTTTTTATTGGAACACCTAGATATAACCTTGACTGCTTCTAATTAGTCCATCAACTCAGATAATAAGAAAATGCAGGAACAATTTTACAGTGTTGTAAAAATTTAAATGAATTCAGTATTGTTGGTTGTGTGTTGTAGAAAGGCATAGTGAGAGAAAAATCCAACGGAGTGTAAAACTGGTACAAAATAAGTCCTTTAAGGAGTACTAAGGTTCTTCTGTTCCTATAAGTAAAGTTACAATTGTGCATTTCTTCTTGCAATTTCACGTTTTATTTTCAGATTGTGTTTCTTATGTCAATAAGTTGTTACAAAAATGATGAGTGGTAAAGCTTAACAATATTAGGTTTTCAAAAGTTCTAAATTATGTTTTCCCATTCTTTTGTTTACTGTCAGTTTTTATGGAATTTTCAGTTTCATGTGTGAGAGTCAAAGGCAAATTCAATGGTAGTACGTGGTCCACTATAGCAGCAAATAAATAAAATAAAATATAATCCTGCATTTTTCTGTTCCACCATCTTTTTATGTTTAGAATTCCAAATTTTCTTTTGCAGGTGTATTCTATTGCTTCTATATCAGAAAAGCATTTTGACTTCAGAAGATGGGGTGCTGTGGAATTAGAGTTTCATGGAGCTTTTCCTGTATCACTTGTTATTTGTGTGTGGGTAGTTATTTTTATATGCTTTTTTGTGTGTGTGATTATAGTTTTAAAGTATGAGAAACTTGAAAAACAAGATCTTCCATATCTTTACATTTGCTGTGCTGTTAATTTAAGGTGAAAAATGGCTCTTGAACAGGAGAAAAAAATAGTTAGCTGTCACAATGGAGTGGAATAATAAAACGTGTTGTCCCTAATGACAGTGTGTATTGAAATATGTTGAAACATTCCTACTTCTTTGAAAAAGAATTCTTACCCTGAACACAAATGACATTTTTATAATTAAGTTTGAACTTGGGCTTAACATTTTCACATAATCTTTTACAGATTTGTTTTAAGCTACTTAAAGTACATACTCTCACAGC
Source organism: Colius striatus (assembly GCF_028858725.1). Lineage (NCBI taxonomy): Eukaryota > Metazoa > Chordata > Aves > Coliiformes > Coliidae > Colius > Colius striatus. The sequence continues at coordinate 9,275,462 of NC_084790.1, forward strand.
ACGAAGCAGCTCTGGAAGGTCTACCTACCTTTACTGTGGAGACTTTGTAACCATTATATGCTATGGTCACAGTGGAATCCTGCACAGAAAAACGAGCTGTGAATTCTCAGCTCCATTGAGAATAAACACTGGAGCTTTTCATCCCAATGCAGCAAATTTCACCATTCTCACCACAAATATTGTGTGCAGTGTTTGGCTAGCTATTTGGGTCATATGATTGTTCAAACTATCACCTTTTTTATTTTAACAATGACACTTTTTAGGTCAAACCTTTCAAATGTATCAAAATGACTTATAGACCTAAATCATGCTATTGATCAGAACAAGCCTTCGAAGTTAGCAGTAGATTATAAAATGTTGCCTGCACTATCCTTGGCTGCAGAAAAAAGTGAAAGTGTGGTGTCTGGGAGATGGGAAGTGTTCTGTATGGACACATGATGAGCTTTTTCAGCAGTGGGAAAAATAACTGTCTTATATAAATCTGTCAGAACTAATTAGCAATGCCACCTCTGTGCTGCTTCTGCTACTAGATGAGGTAGTACTACTTTCTGTCATGTGGAATAACCTTGAAAACCCTTGGAGCATCAAGTAGCTAAAAGACTTCAAACTCTTCTATTTTTTGAAAAGTCTTGTGGTTATTGATTCAAAAGTAAGGATTCAGGAATCTTGACTTTTTTTTGTTCAGTCTTGGCCATAGAATAGGCTAATTTCTGTCAAATTATATTTCAGACTTATTTCATTTATTTTGAAAATAATTGGGGGTTACTGTGTAGCAATAAATATCTAATGAAGAAAAATGATAGCTTGAAAAAGTAATTTGGGGGTTAGATTTTTTTTACAAGTGGTATTTTTTTTTTAATCAGTTCTAAATATATATGCACAGATCTACTGTGGATATAATACCTGCATTTCTTGTATTAAAATTATGTCCAATTTAATTAATAAATCACCAAGGTATTATTGAGATCTAAGTTATTAATGAAGGCTTTGCATTCAAGTCACATAGAAATTGGTATTGGATTTCCTCTAGGTTCCTTGTAAGAGTACTCTTTTAGACAGCCAACAGTGGTATTTCTAGATATACTTCAAAACCATTTCAGTGTAAGTTAGGGACCTGAAATCTTTTTCAATCAGAGGTGAGAACCCATTACATCAATGTTTCAAACATTAGAAATGTGTATAATTTTGTGACATTTCATATTTTTACATTGAATTTGGAAGGAAATTAGAAATAGAATTTTAAACAATTCTACCAGAAAAAGGAAAAGCAAAGTCATAATTTCAAAATAGTGGGAAAACCAATTTAATGATCTCCTTTACATCTGGCTTTACTTCTGAACACAAACCACAGTATTGTCTGTAAAGGAGTAGCAGGCATCTGTATGAACCACTATATCAGAAGCCCAGTGGAAATTGTTAAAGTCAATATCTGTGGCAGCTGTGTGCACAGCAATGAGGTATAGCTTGGAGAAAGAAGTAACAGCACTCTGATGGAAAGTACTGTGGGAATTTTGCCAGATGGAATGAAATGATCCAAACCTGAAAAATACTGAGTTGTGATCCCCCAGTACTAATGTCTTTTTATTTTACATTTGTTGCTCATCAATGACTTTCTGGACATCAGCTGCTCTCAGCTCATGCGCTGCCCCTTGCTGAGAAGCTCCCTGAATCCACAGAGCAGTAGGCCCTTTTAAGACCATTAATAATAAAACTTGTATGTTATTAAAATCTTAATGTGGTAGGAGTCATTCCATACAGTTGCAAGACAACGAGGGAAAACTCTCAGCGTGGAGAAATTACAGTCTCTAACTGGAGAAGCATTAATATGTTACTTTTATGTTCCTCTGCTGACAAACTACAGCAAAGTGAAAATGCTTCACTGCTCTAATACCTTACAGTTGGGTTAGCTGTGGCAGGACATTAAGGAACAAACAAGACACGAGTTTCTGGGAAACTAGATTTAACATTTGGGTCAGTCACCCCAATGTACCTTGCAAACCCTTCAGCTTTGTTTTTTCTGTGAGGGGTTAGGTGTTAATGACACCGGGCTCCATAAAAGTGCAATTAAGTAATAATGGAGTAACATAGCAAGATAAATGTGTAGAAAAATATATTAACATTCATCAAAAGAAAGAAGAGGGAGGCACATATTTATATGGATTCTTGAGCCACTGAAAGACTAAAGAGTTTAAAATGTGCCATGGCAGAGGCAAAGAAAATGAAAACTGAACATTTTCTTTATTTACTGAAGTCACTATGAAGCATTACACCTGTCTGAATGAGAGGTGCTTTACCTACATACGTACATACTACAAAATGTAAGAAATTATGTAAAACTACGTTAAAATTTATAAACTTAAACACCTAAAAGTTAGTAACATATCAGAAACTATTATACCAGAGGAATTGTGATTCTGGTCAAATGCAAGTTATCCAAGACTGAACACAGATTTTACTTTCCCATGGAAATGTCACCCACTCTTGCAATATCTGACTGCTTTACGAATACCACCGATGCTTTTTTTAGCAATACTTCTGTGTACCTACAGAGGCAGCCAGGTTTGTACCATCAAACCAGCCCTCTAACTCTTAAATGCCAACTTTTAAACACCTACAGATGTATTTTCAGAATCTTCCCCTTTTATTGCTTTTTATAGATATATTCAAAACACAATTTCTACCTATGTTAATTCAGGGAAAGGGAAGCTCAGTGACAGTGGAGGTTTTGTAATTAACAGCCATCTTGGAAGCTGTGGTTTAAGTAACTTGTCAGAATCACGTGAAAAATATTTTGTAGTCACAGATTCAGCTCTGGAACATAGTAACTTACTCTTTATTGTCCATTTTTCTGACTGTACACATAGTGTTGCAGAGACTCTAGGATGTGTGCATGTATTTGCAGTGACTCTCCTGTGACCAGATAACCTCATCTCTTCTTTTTCCTTCTGTGCCTGGGTCATTGAGACAATTTAATTCTCATAAGGAATAATGCAAAGAAATCTCCTTCTTAGGCTCCAATGTCGCAGATTTAGTTTTTAAAGGATTTGGCTGCATTTCCTATCATCCCTTTCCTGACCATGCTCATCTTTCTGAATGTCTTGAGGTGCTTCTGGAGGATTTCCTTAATGCAAACAAGAGACAGCTGTCTGATCTCAGAATTGTTCTCAAACGTGCTTCAAGTTATTTCCTCATATTATAAAAGGACATACCTTCTTAATTAAATGTTTAAGCTACTGACAAACATTTTTTGTCACATTTTTCCATGTTTGATTTTGGAAAATGTTTAACAACTTAACTGAAACTTTTAAAGTAGTTGGCATGAGGTCTGAGTCATGCAATTTTCCTCTTTGCTGATTCAAGTTGAGCAAACTAATATGAAACTGAAAATCAAGTTTTAGAATGACAACTATTACTTTGGTTTGTGAATTATTCTGAAGGCTACGAATCTGTGTCTGTATTTCTTAACCATTCATTTTATTGTCACTCGACCTAAAGTCTATTAAGGATTCCATAAGAAATATAGATTAATTTTATGTCCCAATGCTCCATGCATCTCATGCCATTACCTTGGCACTTTCTCCTAACTGGGGGCAACAGCAAGGGAGGGCATCTGTTCTATCAGTCCTTTGCAGAAACACAGGAGGATCTGGGAGCAGAACAGGTTTCCTCCTCCCTTTTTTGCTTGAATAAGTGGCAGAGATAAACAAGCATACACTTCATGCTACCTTGTTTGTCTGAGCTCCCACCAAACATCTGCTACAAGGTCAACAACTACTTGGCTTTTAAAAGCTTGATTGAAATAACACTGATGGTCACAAAAACCTATGTCAAGGTGTTTCACCAATACCTCAAAATATCTGAATGGAGATGAAAATGTAGTAAGTGAATTCATTAGAAGTCAAGTGCAGTGGTCATTACTCGGGAAGTAAAGGAATCATTTTACCTTGCAGTTGTAGGTCACTCAGATAATTTTTTTTTAATGTAGTACTTAAAATGACCTGTCTTTCCTGAGATGTTATAAATGTCAGTTTTCTCCATTTCCTGCTCCATATTATGGTACCTTTGTACTTGATTTAGGTTGTTTCGTTTTGTTTTATTTTTAAAAAAAGGAAAGTACAAGAACATCCGAGAAAACAGACTCTTATTTCAGGAGTTAGACAAAGAAGAGATGTACATAAATCTGTATAACCAGAAGAGATAAGATCGTAAAGAAGTCAATACACATCATAACCCTGAACACCTAACATGGAGATACGAGACAGTTACAGATTATTAGAGCATAAATGGCATCAACATCTGTGACAAATCTGTGCTAAATCTCAAGTTATACTTTACACTGTAACCTCTCATTTTTCTAAAAATAATAAAGATAAACAAAGAACAAACTGTGAAAGCTTAACTTAGTCCTGATTTTTTCTTTTTAATAAAATATGGAATAGTTCAAAGTCAAACACTATGTGATGTGATTTATTTTGCTTTTATGAAAGGCATTACAGAAATGTCCTAAAGAAATGTCACTCTATTGTATCTCACTGTATTTAAGAATTAACTACGGTAGTACAGCCACAAGAGATGAATATATGTACTGATGTGATCAACCCCATCAATTACTACTCACCAGCAGTTAATGCAAAGCACTCTTGAGAAAAGACTTGAAGACAAAGGAATAAACACATTATTTTAAAAGGAGTTGCATTTAATACTAGGATTTTTTCCATTCTAAGTGATCTATACTACAGTATTTTCTTTTTAATAATAACAGCCTTTCATTTAAATGATGCAATCAGTATGCCACAAGCGGTTTCTTTCTTTGGTAGGAGGAGTTACCAGCTCCAACATTCAATTGACCTGTTTCCAAATAATCTACAGGAAAAAAATGAAGATTAAGTCCTCTAACAAGAGCAGTTTCCACAGTCTAGCATACAAAGAGAAGGATTCAGTAAAAAGATGAGAGGGCAAGCCGCATTGTGCTGGCTCACTTAAATCTTATTTCCAATTCACTAAATGTGTTATTTGACTTGGCAAGTGAGCTGGTATGTGTATTAGATCAGCGGGGAGCCTAATCAAGGAGATGCCAAGTTTGCTGCAGCCCCTCTGTGCAGCATTAGCCTCAACTAGTGACCTTAAGCAAAGTGGGTGGTTGAACCCAAAAGAGAATAGCATTAACTTTTGCTTGAAGTTCAGCCTGATTTGAAGTCTCCCTTTGTGCGTTATTCCAAAAAAAAAAAAAAATGCAAAAAGCATTCAACAGAACTGAATCTAGTCTGCTCAGCACCATCTTCACATGCAAGGCTTTATAGAAGCCTGCCTCCATTAATGCTGACACATGCAAAAGAAATGAAAAGCATTAACTCAGCTGAAGCACTTGATTTTGCAGCTGCAGAACAATTCACTTTGTAGCCCAGTGACTTGAAGTTGTGGTTTGGGTTTTTTTGTCCAGATAAACTGTTAATTTGTTAATTGCCACAAGAACTATTTTCAAATATTAAAAATCTCTCAGATAACACATTCAAAATGGCTATGCTGTACAATTTTTTCTTTCAATTTTTTTTTTTAACATTTTCTGCATTTACAGAACAAGAGAGAGCAGCATAAGCCTTCCCTTCTCAGTTTTTACAAATCACTTTACATTTAGTACCTATAAGTTTTAAAAAAACTTATTCCAAATAGCTACATATTTTTGTCTTACTGAACAGAAAATGCTGGTTTTAAGCACAGTGAGAGGCAAGTTGTTTGTCTATTTAGGATTTGGATATGTTGGCTTTACTGCAATTTCTCGCTATTTTTAGTTTGTGACTGTATGTGTAAGCTGTTGTTCATTAACTCCGGTTCCAGTAACATCAAAGTTTAAGTAAACATATTTTAAAATAAAGTTTCTATCAGTGTTTTCCCAGATCTAGCCTTTCTCTGCAATGCTCTTCTAGGTTTAAGGTATTGTCTAGAGTCATTATTATCAAAGTACATGCTATAAATAATGTTAGTGTATCCATCTTCTAATTTTTCAATGTTTTCACCATTTTCCCATTCTTATTTTCTCTGTTTCAATGCTTTTAAGCTAAGTAGTAGAATCACTTTGATATCTGATTCTCCATCAAGGCAGTTTATCTCTACCAAAACCCAATTATTCAATTATCCTCTGTTCCACAGTATTTTTATATATAGACATATATATAATGCATGCACAAATTCTTTCTCACTTTGTACAAGAAAAAAGATTTCTTTAACTTCCCAATCCAAATGAATCAAGAGATCTGTAGGGGAAAAAAAAAAAGAAAAAAAGAATTTTTCTTCAAAGGCTGAAATATCTTTCAAATACTTGTGCACAGCTCTGTCCCTGTTGTGTAAGGGAACTGCATTTCATATTTCACTTTAGCTGTGGCCAGTACATGTCCTGCTCCTTACTTTCTCCCCATCAGGGATATGACATAAAGGACAGTAACATCCCATTCAGTTATTTATTCTTCTATTGAATTGCACCAGTTTTTAGTGTCCAAGATTCCTCCATAGCCACAACTCGGAAAACTAGATTTGTTGTGCAGAAAGCATCCTTGGGGAAGTACATACATAAGGTCTCCTATTCAGCAACAAATAGTGGATTAAGTAGGCTTTTGATCTAGATAGATATAAAATGTCATCTGTTTTCCTAATAGATTATAATAGCTTCTCTTGTTCAATGAACAGTCAAAAAGAAAAATTCCATCATTTCCTGTACACACAATAATAGCTTATCAAAAACAATGACTATACTTCAAACTACTTCTCTTCAAGGTTCCCAGAGAACTTCCCAAATCTCCATTTGCCTCAGATAGTCTAAAAGACAGAAGGTTTAATTTGTTGGTAAAATAAGTGACAAAATAAAAAATAAGTGGTAAAATTAAATTACTTTGTCTAAGACACTACATGAGTAGACCATGGGAGCCTCCCTGTGTTTGCATTATTCACAAGAGACACGAAAACAGACAGTCCTGGGATGACTTAACAGGAATGCAGCAGTTGTGCCGTGATTGGAAGGTAATTACTAAATAGATGTTACATAGGCAAAAAAAATGGTGACAAAACCACGATCCAAGAGTGCACCAAATGCTCTCCCTGATCATATTTTCTGCAACAGCATATCATTCGTCTTCTCCCAAGCCCCACAATGCCTTAACCAATTTCTTTGAGGATATGTATACCATAACACAGGAAGATAAATGGGAAAAAGAGGAAATGATCTATGTACATGCATATAAAGCTGTAATTTGAGATTATTTTTTACAGATGACTTACAAATCCCCAGGAAGTAAAGTCTGTAACGGAAGTGGTAACCCAGTCTGACCCACAGCAGCACTACTGGGCGCCACTGACATATCAGAGAGTGAGATATGAAGGAGAGCCATGTAAAGAGGGTAAAATAGGGGTGAAAAGTCATACCAAACATACTGGAAAGGCCTGCAGGCTCCTCAACCTTTATTCTTTAATTGGGAGGAGAAGAGTTTTTACTAAAGACTGAGTCTACAATGTAGGCTGGCAACCCAACTGGGGAATACCCTTGATTTGTGCGGTTCGCAGCAGTTCTCTTCCAAAGTCTTCATACAGACCTCTTTTTTTCAAACATAGGAAACATTTTTAAAAGTAAAAAGGTATTTTACTAATTTTTTTTAATGAAACGTTGACTGTCAGAATTACTTGAAGTTGATAATCATTTGCAGACTCCTTTCCCCTTCCTCACTGTAGGACTGAGGGCAGTAGCACAGCTGGCTGTCAGCTCAGCCCTTATTACCAACACCAATTATTGGTTAAAAAAGGCCTACTATTAGTATCTGGCTACATTTCTTCACACAAGACATTAGAAAAAAAGAAAGTTAAACTCTAACCTTGTGATAGTAAATGTGCCTGTTTTTATATTTTATCATGAACCTTCAAATAAGAGGAAGTCATGAACCACTTTATCTTTCGTTCTCATTTAGGCACAGAGTTTTTTTTTTTTTTAAAAGCATTGTAAAAAATTCCATCCTCTCATGTGATCTTGCTGGCAGGTATCACACTTTGGGGAAAAAAATCCTGTCAAAGACAGCAAGAAAATTGAGTATAGTAACTGAAAAACATTTGTATTTCTGATTTCCTTTACAAGGTATAAGTTTAATAAAATAAAAGCCATTTAATTGTGATACGGATTTATTTTCCATCCAGCAAACACTTGAATTAGAAATGAATATTAACATTAAAAAACATAATCAGTATTAGCTGAAGATTTTTCCTGAAACATGGAGGTATCTGCCTTTTGAGAGAAACAATAAGCAATACTGGAAAAGATCTTGGATAGTTTGGATATTAGTATCAAAATTTTTTATTATATAGTAGACATTGTAAAGAAGACAATATTTACTAAAAATTACCAGTGGAGATACTTTAGTAAGTCTATTTAGAACAGGTAGTCTGGGTAGTGTGTTAAACACCACCATATGTTAACTTATCACGAGCTTACAAACATTTTAAGTGCCAAGGCAGATAATAAGCTATCAAGCTTTGGGTTATACATCAGTCATGGGAAAGGTCAGAGGAGGTTATTGTGTTTCTCATGTACAGTTAGTCAAGTGAATCTATCAGGAAGAGAGGAAAGCAGTATGTTTGTCTCTTGCTCTTAAGGCTCCATTCCTATTTTGCTGCAACAAATAGAAGCAGCAATATAAATTCTACCTGAAACAATGATCTTTTTGGCAGGAAAGCCTCCTCTTGCAAATCTATAAGAAGACACTATGTGAGGTCAGTGGGATTTTTATCAAATGCTGTTACATAAAGAGGTTAGAAAGAGATTTTAGTGGTGTCATGGGTTTATGTGGAATTGCTGTTTGCTTGGTAACAGCGGGAGGGTGCTGCAGTGCTGTTCTGTAAACAGTTCTTAAAACATCCTCCTTCTCTGGGAAGGGCTTGCCTGTGGCCTGACCAGGCCTTTGCAGTTGTTATTGAAGAAGGGAAATCTACAGCAGAAGAGGAGGTGGAGGAGTGGTACAATACAGAGCCTACAGTAGGAAGGGGAAACACCAGACAAGAGACCTCCCTGCAACCTGCGGTGAGAACACAAGCTGTTCCCCTGCAACCTATGGAGGGCAATGGCAGGACTGAGAGCCACCAGCAGCTCTGTGTGAGTGTGCCCGGACAGGCGAGAGACTGTGTGACGAAGAGGCCATGGTGCAGGCCGTGCTGGAGAGCCTGTGGGCTGCAGAGACACACACAGGAGGCGGAGAGGAGCTGCAGCCCTTGGGATGAACACACTTTGGAGCAGACAGTGAAAGGCTTCTGGGTGTGTGAGGGACTCTGCACTGGAGCAATGAGGACTGATGAGGAGCCTGTTTGCCCTGAGGTGAGATGAGTGGCAGGAGCCATCAGGAAAAGGACTGTCTGAAACCTCCATTCCCTTCCCCCTGTGCTGCTCAAGGAAGGAGGAGGTAAAGACACTGTGATCAGATGCCTGAGGCTGGGAAGAGGGGAGGAGTGTGGGGAAAGGTTTTTGTTTCTTACCCAAGTTGAGTAGTCTTGCTTGTTTTTGTTCAAGACCATAAGTGGCAATTGAGCCCTCTCTGTCCTTAGGGTATCCCAAATACCCTTGGAACTTTTAGCTGATCCTGGTCCGTTGTTCTGATGGTTCTAAATCATGATAGGTGGAAATCTGATTCTGAACCATACATATCAAAATAAAATTTATAGCAGTCTGCCAGACATTGGTGCTGAGTCATTTAATCTATCCACAGAAGCAAAATATGTCTTGGAAAAGTGCGTCAGATCCTCTAAATACAGAAATAAATACAGAATTTTACCAAAATAAAAATGGAAATGGTTACTGTAATCCAAGTCAATGGCTGACCTGCTATAGGAATAATTTTGCTTGGTCCTCAGATGAGGTCAAACGCCTAACTCAGCGTAGGTTTGGTAAGATGTACTCCAGCTGTACAGTCTCAGAGTTCTTTAAAAATTCACATGCAAACACAGTCTTTCCATATCTTGCTAATCTGAAAAAATGTAAATTTATTTTTTGATTTTTTTTATTACTGTGGTTTGGTGGTTTTTGTTTTGTTTTGTTTTGTTTTTTTCAAGATGGAGATTATTTGTTGTGTTTATGAAGAGCAGCTGGAGTTTCCTTTGTTAAAAATAAAAATAATAATAAATCCTTTTTGTGTACTTTATGATCTTAACAGTCTTGGACAATTTTCAACATTGAACTGTTTGACCTTCCAAAGTCTCCTCTATGAGTTTCTCCCATATTATTCTTTACATAATGAATACATTGACCATTTAACTTGACAGTGCCTGTCATGCTTCATCAAAGACAGTTTGGTGTAGTTAGGGTCACCAAAAGGAAACTATTAAAACATAAATGTTTTTGTTTCTTGTGATCTGGTACTTTTCCTACAGCACCCCATATTACTTTTGAATTGGTTAATTAAGAGTGATGCTTTCCTTATACTCTGGTTCTAAAATGTTGTTTGCCTGATGTCTGTTTCTGTTCATTATGTACACACCAGGAATCAATTGATTTGTAATTAAAAAATCCACTAATTCATAATTAAACCAATAACAGTTGCCTTTTTAAAGGGACTTGCTTGTTACATTTTAAAAAAACCTTGAAATTCTGTAAACATAAAAAATTTCTGTTGAAATTCCTTCCATGTTTGGCCCTGATTAATCCAGGCCAAGTTCCTGATATGTGCCATATGCAGATGAAGTGCATTGCCTTAAGCAGTCTTAACTCTGTACTCCTCCTAGGATTAATTAGTAAGATAAGTAAAGTTCCACCTTTTCTCTTCCAGTTGCTATTTTTAAATAACCAAATTTTAGTTCATTTAAAGTATTACACTGAGAATACATATAGGTTCAACTGACAGTAATTTAAATTTATTTGGCCATAAAACTATGGTTCTGGTTACATCAATGTAAATCTACTTCAATTTACATTCTCCTCTGTAAAGTGATTTGTATTCTGCTTTGAAAAATGGAAGTTTGGTTTGTGAACTAGTTAGCAACCTTCCCCATCCCCCTCCTTTTTTTTTTTTCTTTTCAGAAGAAAGAAGTCAGTAAACAGAAAATACTATGTCTTCATAAATTCAGATCATAAAGTAAGTTCTAATAAGAAGTTCAAAAGAGGTTAGAAAATATGAATCCATTTTTGGAGTTTAGGGCTTCAGCTCATTAAGGGTAATATTGCAAGCTTCCAGTTTTAAAAAGGCATTGACTCAAATTTGTAATGATTTCACTTTCAAATTTCTTTTATCTCAGCTGCTGCTACTTCAACAAATACAAGTGCTTCAGATATAATAGGCAGACTAATGAGCATTGCAGCTGATTACTAAAATATTGTAATACTTCCCAAGGCATAATGACATCTTTTTCAAAATTAAGAAAACAGAATACTTTTCTTCATTACTGCTATACTGTATGACCTGAACCTAAACTGCAGATCTAACTTTTCCCAGTATTGCTGAAGCAAGTAGCCTCTCATTAGGATTAATTTTGGCTTAGGAAAGTTTCTAATTTGCTTTGGTCAGTGTGTTGCTATGTCTGTAGTGACCTCGAAGCCTGTCTCAAGCTTTCAGAAATCTAAAATTGCCTCTATTGTATTTTGATAGCCTTATACACAGTTATTTTTCATTCCTCACATTTGTAGTTTGGAAATCAGAAGAAAAAAATAATTTAAATACTATCTTTCAAAAGGAGATAGAAAATTGTCAAGAAGCTTTAAAATCCCTTCCCAGGAGAAAGAGCACCACCCTTGTAGAAGAGATCTATAAAAATACTCCAAGGCAACATCTTTCAAAACTCATTTCTGTAGGATGGGCTGATAATCAGGATGGGACAACAGAAAAATATTGTGAAGCGAGCCTCATGTTCCAGAGCACAGACATTTTGAGCTATGTGCTTTATTTTAAACAACTTTGAGAGAGAAGAAACAGGAGGCCACCTTTACCTCCCTTTTCTGTTCAGCAAGTGGTATTTTCTGCATCCAAACATCCTTTCAGATTCTTCCCTGGAAATTAAACACGGATTAGTAATTATCTCACCATCTCCAGTGAAGTGTAACTGCTGGATTTTTTTCCTAAGATTAAAACTCAGTAGTTAAATTTCCAGGCAATTCCAATTCAAAGGATTTCTGTGAACTCAGATTTATCCTAGAAGTGCAAGTTCAGTAAAATGCATACTAATACCTATCAGTGTTTTTTCAGTGAGGAACCTGGGCACATGCTTAAGACTGAATGAAGATTTAAAAAAAAAACCTTTTCTTGGAATGGAGCTGCAGTTAGTAGATGGTACTGAGTATTTAGACAAAGGTAACTACCCAATGTGTATAAATCTGAATTGTTTCATAGTATGTTCTTTAAAGAAACAACAGAAAATCCTCAATATGACCCACAATAGGAGACATCTGTGGTCCTCAACATCAGAGAGCAACTAACAGCATCTCAAGGGCCTCGTCATGTAATTCAGATATCTTTTTCCTTTGACTCTTTTTCATTCAGGGCTTGAAGACAGATTGGTTTACAAGGTACATCAGCCTGCAGGGAATAGCAATTTCCTTCTTCCTCTGCAACAAAACAAATGTAACTTTTAAAACTGTTTATCTTTGATCAAAAATATATTACTTAGCACACCAAGTAAACATCTCTATAATTTGTCATTGAAATTATTGCTTCCTGTGGCTATTTTTAGTGTTTTTACATTTGCTGGGCAATTGGTAACAAGAGCTGATATCCTTGCCATTTGTTTTTTATTTTTTTAATGATCTTAGAAAAAAAACCCACAACATTTTGAAATATGAGCTGTTCTTTAAAGTAATGGATAAACTATCATGCTGCCAGGAATTATACACAACTTCCTCACTAAATAATCATGGGAACTCAAGCAACAACCACAACCCACACACATAATGCATGAAACCATACGGAACACATATATTACTTTTCTGTGGTAACATATCCACCCAGGAAGTCCAAGGCAATGGATAGAGTATTAAAAAAAACCACAACACACTCTCACACACCTCTGTCTCACCCCGTCAACCAAAAAGCTAAACCCTTTTAGAAACAAAGTTTTAGAAAAGACTTTGTAAAATCCAAGTATATATTTTTATTACTCCCTTGAGACCATTACTCCGTGTCCTTCTGATTTATTAAATAGATTGCAGATGTCTTTTGCAATTCACTTTTACTATAACTCATCTTCACATTTTATTCTCCATATTGTGTAAGGCCATGGTGTTACACTTGTCTCTTCAGAGCTATCACCTTGTGTCATAGTTTCTTCTCTTTTCCTGTCTTTTTTTCTCTTTAGATTTCTTTTTTCCAAAGGTGTCATCATCTGAAGTCTTCTATGGCATTATGAATCAGCATGCTGCTCTTTATTGATCACAGGCTCTAAGCCAGCTATCCCCTTTTCCTTCGATTCTATGCAAAACAATGTCTTTGATCTACTGCTTGTCCTTTCAGGTCACAAAGAGAACATTTTTTAACTTCTTCATTTGGCTCTGAGGCAATTTAAAACTTGTGTCTTTGATTTCTCTACTATTTAACAAATTCACTTTTTGCTGGAGGGAGATATAAATTAGGACATCCAAACACACTGCAATTTATCAACTTATTAATATCTTTTAAAGAGGCATTTGGTGATAGAAACGGAAGAGAGGAGAGTGTGATTACGATTTCTCTCCATAGCCCAGATTTTTTTTGCCTGACACTTAGATATTGACACAACCTAGAAATTCTTTCCTTTATTCCTTGATTTTAACTCTTCCTTGAAACATTCCTGACAAATCTTAATCTCACCCCATATATACCTTTTTTTTTTTTTTTCCATTACTCTATACTCAGGTTTCTTGTGATTCAATTTCTTTCTTTATTTAGAGGAAAGACTCCCAGTGTTTGGAAAGCAGCAATGCTTTTTCTTTCTACTGTCTACTTTCTTCCCTCAGATATTATGAATGTGTTATGTACACAGTACTCTAAGGTCTTTCTAAAGTGTTGCAGCAGTAAGTAACATGCAGGAGTTTTACTTAAGTTTAAGTGGAACTTTTTGTGTTCCAGCTTTCGTCCATTACCTCTAGTCCTTTTAACTGGACATTACCGAAAAAAGTGTCATTCCATCCTCTTGCCATCTACCTTTTAAATACTTGTAAGTATTAAAGCATAGTCATTTATATCTGCAGAATAACTTCATTTCATCTAGAACTGGATTTCAACTCTTATTGTCCATCCACTTCTGTTAAAGGCCATGGAAGTTCCGCAGGTAAGCTCCAGCCTAGATATATATTTTTACTGATTGTCACCTTCCTAGTTGAATCTCTACACATTTAAATCATGTTTTTAATCCCAGCTGAAATTTTACTACAGTGAAAAAACCCACACTTTATGTTCCAGAATTCATTATTATTCAGATTCTTTAGAAATATCAGAAAATAATGGGAACTTGTAGAGTCTTTGATCATCTATGTTATACCAAAACCCCCCTATATTCTAAACATCCTTAAAAAGCAAGATGAAGTTTTATTTTTACAGTAATTATTAGGTGTGGCAGGCATTATCTATAAATTAAGCTGTAATGTTACCTTGAGAAATGCTTAAAGCAGGCTCTTCTGAGGAAATTCTCAGACTCAGTTGAGTACAGGCACCCATTCAGCTGTTTGAATTAGCTAGTTTTGCAGATCTGCATCAGAGATGCTAAGGTTCTGAAAAGGAAGAACTCTTGTTTTTCCCATCTTTTCTTCTGAAAAGCAGTTCTTAAACCCAGAGCAAGAGAATCTTTACTGGGAGATGACATCCATGAAAGTTTGGGTTTGTTATGAGGTTTGGATTATTTTTCTTTCAAAGATATATACAGACCAGGAAATTTCTGAAACAGAGATTATGAAAGAAGTTATCTCACAGTAAGTCTGCTAAGTACTTCTTTTTGTAATTTACCCAACAATACAGGACAGGGTTTTGAGTGGCATCTGCAAAGCAGAGTCTCTGTTTCCGAAGTGTAAGTACAATGCTGTAAAATTTCTTTTGTTCTTGGCTTTCTGTCATATAATTTTTTGTGTAGGTGAATATTGTGGGTAAAAAGTACATCAGCAATATCAATATCAGCTGCTCACAGACAATAATGATGATGGCATTACCTATTTCACCCAATGGAATGTTAAATGCTAGACTCAGAGAACAGCTCATGTCATACACTGTCTGATCCTACCTCTTCGCTCACTTGCATTCAATAATATTTGGAAAACTTCACAAGAGAAATCTGGAGAAGAAAAATCATTGTAGTTCAGGCTTAAAATCAAGTGTAGTTTATACTTAAAATATAATCTTGGTTACATTATGCAGGGTGTCCATACAGACGCACATACAAACCCATCCATACACATGCATACGTACAGACAAAACTACACAGAAAATCTTTTGAACTTTGTAGAAGAAGCAGCTGTGCACTTGCAGTTGTCAAAGTCCCCAGCTGTGCCTTCTGTGTAAGATCATGCAATGCTGTCTCCAGATTGTCAGGAGAACGTATTAATTTTGCACCATTTTCTGTTCCCTTTACACTCTTTGTCATGAAAATGAGCATGTATAATGAAGAGAACATGAGAGGCATTAACATTCGGTGATAACTCACTTCACTGTCAAAAATAGTGGTCACACAATGGGAAGTGGCATGTTTATCCAGTCTGAAGGCCAACGTAGGCATGAAGACTTAAAAATGGCATGGCATTGCTATATTGCATTTCTCTGGAAAGGATTATATCATATGCAAATCCCAAACCAACATTATGATTGACAAGAAAACACAAATTATTTTTTAGCAAATTGCCAATGTTACAAAATAAATTCCAAATTGTCTTTTTTTTACCAAAAAAATTTAGGAATTACAAAAGATATTTGTCTTGAAATAACCTTTTCTATGTATTACTGCCAGAATCATTGAAAGAATCTTTATGACTAGAATACAAACCTCCTTGAAAACTTAATTTCAAATCCCTTTGTGACTAATGACTTCTAGCCCAGTATTTGAAAGATAATTTCAAAGAACATTGTGTTTTTTCTGAAACCCAATTTTCCATGTGCCATCCTCTAACCCACAGGATATTTTGCAGTGAGACAGTAGGGAACAGAATGAAAAGAAAATGCTGAGCAACGCAAACATTATTTGGCCGTCTGAATTCAGCTAAATAATTTTCAGCTGATTTTGTATGGTTGAACATGTAAATCACCCATCTTGACAGCTGCCAACTGCTGCAATAGCAGCTGCTCTCCCTGGCCTCCAGACCAGCGCCTTCCCCTGTTCCCAAGCATGACAAGTCAGAGGGGCAGAAGTTTCCTTCAACAACTGTCAACCCACCCTCTGACCTCCTAAGGTTGCCAATGGTGCAACTGCATCATGCAGACAGGGAACACAGCACCATTTCCCCCTGGTGCTATATGGAAAAAAAAAAGAAAGAAAAAAACCCAACACACCTATTTGTGCAAGATCTGTTCCTAGCCTTACTGTAACAGGCTACAGACTCTTTTCATTCATCTGAATCTAACTCTGAATTTTGTGTAAGAAGAAATAGCTGATAGTTTTATACCACTAAATCTCTTCCCAAATGTTCAATCATTGGTTTGCTCTCCATTCCCAAGATGGCCACGAGGACAGCTTAACCATCCTGCTTTTGCTCGTTAAGAGTGTAGGAAAATAAGATATTTTATCTATCTTGCAGCAGGAATCAAAAAATCCTATAATAGCAAGACAAGGATGCCCTCAAGGCTTGGACTAGAAGAGAATTCAGCTAAAAATAAGCTTAAAGAAATAAAATAAGTACTTTTTTCCTAATCTCTATGCTCCTGGGCAGAGAAACAGTGATTTCTCCGTTGTAACAACACAGTGGCAAACACCCACCTTCTATGTGTCTCTCCCTGTTTTGGAGATACCGTGTTCTTCTACTGACCCTCCCCATCTCTTTGGCTGGAAATGCAAGGTGAGAGGAGGAAAATATTATCAAGAAGGATCTCCTCAACCATCAGATCCAACATCTACCTCAGGAATGCACAACATATAGCATTTCCATATGATGATCAAATGCCAAACTCCTAAATTAGGAAGGGCAAGAATACCAGTAGAACATTGTCTGTCTTCTGGTTGACAGCATCGTCAATGACATTGCTCATACAGCAAACACTTTTTCTCAACATCTTCTGGAATACCTCTGTTATGATCCTCAGCTTAATTACCTTAATAACCTAGGTGACAATTGTGCTTCTCCAATACTAATTCAAAATGCTTTTCTAGGAAGTTCAAAGTTATGCTGAAAAAGAAGAAAATTGGTCTGTTCCTTGTTTTACATTTAAGCTGTCTCCCTAAAGCCCTGATCCTCACAGGAACCCCATGCATACTTTGCAGTGCGTATTTCAATATTTTAGGTTTTGGCAGACATGCAGTATTTGCGTTCAGACCAAGCACAAGACCATCAGGAAAGTGCATCTTTTCATTTCCATCTCCTTGGTGGAAACAACGCAAACTGTAAGGTATTTGCCATAACCCTACCATACCTGGAAGTGTAAAGGAACAAATATTACGGGATGTCAGCTTAATCTTCTGTCAGTATGTGCAATATTATTTATGCAGCTGAACAGAGTGAATCACCAGATGACTCAATCTCCAAAGCACCACAACAGTAAATAAATAAATAAAGTCGTTCCCCCACATGAGGAAATCGCACACATACACACATCCTTACTGAAAAAACTGATTGAGAGCAATTTGAAAAGGAATAAATGCAATTTGATTTTTTTAAAAAACTCATCAGCCCTGCTATAGTTCCCATGAATAGGCTGATCTGATTTGTTAAATCTCTTTAACCTTCAAAGATGATTAGGGAGTCATTTTTGTTGTTGTTGTTACTGTTGCACAAATGGATAGATACATTTCCCAGCAAGTTTTGGAGACAGGCTGGTAGCAGGTACAATTAATTCAGCACATATCATTTACTGCATCCTCGCTTCTTTCACAGAAATTCTTGCCAACTGATCCCAGGCAGAAGATTGGCTTTGGTTCTGCAAGCAGCTGCTCATCTTCCCACTTTGCTGGAGGTAAGTTGTCACAGTAAAGCAGCTGCTAAAAGAGTGGGAGGGAGACACCAATGAGCAGAAACAATTGTGTTGATAAAAAGAAAAAAAAAGAAAAAAAAAATAAGAGTAGCAATCTCACTTTCTTCAAACAGATTGCCTTGTACTACATCCTATTTGCCTAAAAAGAAACAGTGTGACAACAAGTTAACCTTGAAATATGTGAACTCTTGTAAACTTACACAACTCAGAAAGCCAACAAAAAAATAAATCTACCAATGAGATATTATTCTACTGATAATGAATTCTGTGACCAAATTTGATATACTCAGAGATCTGAGGTTTGTGAAGAGTCGGTGCAGATTTAATCTTATCTGATTCTGCTTTAATGCATTAAGCCTGGTTTGTGAGAGATAATGGTTATTTACATCAACATTGGTACAAGTAAGAGTTCTTAGGCTCAGACTCAAAGAGAACAGAAGTGGGGGGAACTCAGAAAATATCTAGAATCCCAGAAGTAAAGAGATAAAAAAGAATGAATAATAATCTTCCGTGTAGTAGTACTCTGCTGAGATCAATGGTACTCTGTTTAGATGTGAAGATCTGTCCTCATAATTTTACTTGCATAATTAGGCATGACTCAAATATGTCAAGGTAAATTGCCAGTTATCACATGTAATTAATTGTTTTTAGAAGATTTTTAAGCTATGGGTTTTAAAAAAAATGTTCAGAGCTTGATTTAGTTGAAAGGATGTTATGTGACAGTGACACTCTGCACTTTGTTAAAATGCTGTGGAGTACTCCAGAATACTTACTGCACTTGGATTTCAGAAATACATTTTTTTGTGAAAATGCCAAAAGGTGCATATTGATGAATGCCAATGGAAGTTCTATCACATTGTCAATACTTTAAAACTGTAAGATTGTCTTATGCCCTTTTTGGTGGGGGCGATAGTGGGGGGATGTTAAAAGTGAAAGCTGAGCTGCTCCTGTAATAACATGAATCCAGGTAAGAAGACTTTTAAGAAAAGCCTCAGGTTTTACAAATGGTGACAATACCAGCCAGTCAACAAAGAGCGCATTTGCATGGGTTTTTGATATTCAAGTAGCAAGGCAAAATACATTGCTGCAGTGGAAGAACTCAGAAATTTACATAAACTTAAGGACCTTGTCTGTTAAATAACACCAAAAAGGAAAGAAGTCCCAGACACATTGGGACCTGTCCTAACATTAGAGCTTAAATGCATGTGATCCAAGAAATTTGGAACATAAAATATAACATCATAGAAGTTTTAAGTCATGAAACATATATATATAGAGGTTAATGTAAACAATGACCATGGTCTTAGTACCCTGCTTCTGCACTTTTTAATAAGATAATGAAAAACCTGTTAAAACACAGGTGATGAAACATCAGAATTGTGTGATACATAAGGAGCAGCTAGCCTTCACAAGTGACATTGCCTGCAAAATGGTCCATCATATCTATGAAGCAGGATCTGTGCAATAACAGGGCATTGTAAACCATCTCATCTCTAGATTGAGGAGAAGTTTTGTCTTTGTATGCCCCTGCAGTGTCTGAGCTTTAACAGAGAAACCCATGATCTAATTCTGCTTACCCCTATGTTCCCTAAAGAGATTTTTGATTTCTTCTGATAGTTAACAGAAATGGCAAATGGATACAACAATAATTCAGAATTTTGTTTCATACTGAAGACTAGTACATTGAATTAAATTTTATTCCTCTCATTCTCAGTTACAAATATTGTGGCTTTGGCTTTGCCTGATTGTCATCCCTATTTCTCATAATTAAAACTATTATTTTGTTTGCTTTGTTATTTGACAGAGCTTTAATTAAACCCATGTTTTTTCTAGTTTAAAGGAAGTCCATAAAATCTATAAAGACTGGAAGAAACAATGCACTGAATCTAAACCAAGTGGCATGCATGTGTATGTACATTTTCATTAGAATATTTATCTCTGCTTTCTGTGTGATCCTTTTTTGCCACTGGCTTAACCTGTTTTTCTTTGTTAGTCCACTCTGCACCTATGTGGAATTCTTTTTCGTTATGTTTCTTATTTTTAGTCTTAAGAGACATATAAACTTGGAATCGACACTTCAGAGTTGACATTATGTTGATTAAAAAATACATCAAAGATAGAGTATGTAGGTCTGGGTATTAAATCTACAGTGTTTGAACGAGTTAAAAAATAGCCTGCATTTGTACATCATTAACCTGAGCTACCCTGTCTTCCAATCACAATCCAGAAAAAATAAAGAACTCTTCTGTCTCCTTTTTTAGAGAGGCAAAGGCCATTTCTTAGGTAAGGGCCCTTGCTATACAAAAGTTAAGTAGTGGGTACATATTGGTCATACTCATCTGCTCTTAGTGTGGCAAGCACATGAAATTTTGTTATGAAAGATAATAAGTACCTACTTTGTCCCATTTCTAATCATTCTTCACTGTTTCTTTCCACTATATGAGCAAAACTCAAATTTCCTTACCCTTTTTCATCCTGCCACAAACTCTTGTTTTCCTTCAACTTCCCTTCTTTCCACCATCCCTTGTGTGTGAAGTTGGATTAAATGAGCCTGCCATCACCGTGCTAGAGTTGCTTT
This sequence comes from Colius striatus, assembly GCF_028858725.1. NCBI lineage: Eukaryota > Metazoa > Chordata > Aves > Coliiformes > Coliidae > Colius > Colius striatus. Next base: position 9,296,126 of record NC_084790.1, read on the forward strand.
CCTTTTGAAAATAGACAATTGGTCAGAAAATATGGGTTCTGTAGAGCAAATACAAATCTGGAGACATCCAGACCAAGCTTTCATTTCTTTCCACAGCTTGGCCCCTGGACCATGCTGAGACAGCTGTGTTGGGTTGCTTCATAAATCACATCAGTGAAATGGCCCTGGATGAACAAAAATATCTACTTTGTTTTCAGTTTACTTCAGTGACGTGATGTGTAATATCAAATCTTTTGTGTCACCCCACATGGCAAGAGGATGAATTGGCAAGGGAGTGACAAGGTCTTTTGCCAGATTTGCCACACAAGACCATGAGAATTGCAAGTACGCTATTAATCTGTCTGAAGAGTTTTCCATCTCATATCTTTTCTGCAGACCTCAAAGAAATTTTCTGCTTTTGTTGACTGTTAGTGACGTCAGATTTCTGTCAAGCAGAAGCAGACAAGATCTCTGGTCTCTCTCCATTTGCATTTACTGGAAAAGTAGACAATATTTTTTATTAGAATAGACAACTCTTTGAAACATACTGCACACAAATCATGATGAGGGACACCTGAGAATAACAAATAAGCTGAAAGACCAAAGATTCTAGTCTCAGTTCTGGTTTTAGCACCTCCTGTTCTCAGATGAATCAACCCTGTGGAAATCAATGGAAGGTAGTGTTGTCTGAGTCAGAGGCCCAAACTTCAGGCAAAAGAAATGAAAGAAAAAATGTCAACAGACTTTTTGAACTCCCAAGAGGATTCAAGACTGGTTTGATTTAACATTTTAGATAGCATGCAGCTTAATAATTTACCAGTTTCCTACAAACTGACATCTATTCATAAGAGTTCGTTGGAGTTTTGACCTTGGCAGGTGTTTGTCAAGGAGCAGGTAATTTAAAGTATTTTCTATGTGGAAACTCTGAATTCCTAGTAATTTATTGCCCATGTCATCATATGATAACCACTAGTTTATCAGTATTTGCACCTCCTGACACTAATTATAATTTCCCCAAACCTTGAAATTGATGAAAAAACTGGAATATTTCCTACTATCAAAGTATACAAGTATGGAAAAAAACCCCTAAAAAATATAAATGCAGTATTTTTAAAAAATAAATTATATTCTCACTGTTTGGTGTAACATTTGCAATGGAAACATTTTCAGACATTGTGGGGAAAATATTTAAGCCTGGGCTGCCACATTATACTATAAATATGTCACTATAATTCTTTCTTCCCTTTTAAATTTTCCCATCAACATCCTGGAAAAAAATATCCAAAAGCCCCTTCAGCAGCCAAGTCTCTAACAAGTGTAACTGATGAAAACAAAGCCTTGGAGGTCTACAAGGGATGTTCAATCTTAAACTACAGAAATGTTTAAACCCCAAGCCAATGCTTAGATCCTCGAAAAATAGTTCCCAGGTCAACAAAGCTCAAGCTGTTCAAACACCTACTGGGATAGTTCCCTTCCCATTAGTGTGCAAACAGGGAGTGAAAACCAAGAGAAGCACATTGCAACTCCTGCCTGAAGAAAGCCTGCAAATAGCAGGCCAGAGTTTTTGACCCTGTTTGGGCACAAAATGATCAATATTGCCATCATTTTATCATAATACAAAGAAGGGGAAAAAAACCACCTATAAAAGGAGACACTGAGTATTAATCTGCAGAGAAAATGGAACAACTGAATGATTCAGCTATAATAAGCCAATGTATCTGATGGCTTTATCAGAATTTTATGGAGTGCATTTGAACATGGGGCAGCTGGGCAAAGCATGTTTTCTCCTGTGTGCTCCAGAACTGCTGGACTATTTTGGAGTGAATTCAAAATGCACGACAAATTCCTGATTGACAGCTCTGAAGAATGTATTTATCCACAGTCCAGGTAAAGGCTAGATAGCAGCAATGAATGTTGGCCCTTACCTCAACTCTGACCTTCAGGGGCAGGTGGGGAGCAAACTCATTTGTATTAGAGTCAAGTTCCATCAGCTAAGGATATTTTTGATTGATTGCTTCTTTGGTTTTATTTATTTTTATTTTTTAAGCAACTTCATAACTTTGGAGGAATGAGAAATCTGCTACTGAGGGACATGAGAATTTATCTGAGTAAAGGCAAAGCAGTGGATCTCCCTCTTTTTTTTTTTTTTTTAAAGTAGATTTTTCTGGATTGCTTCCTCTTCCTTTCAGTTCAATTTAGCTCCTAAGGGTACCTCCCCGCTCCCCGCCATGATTCAACTGAAGTAGAAACTTTTGATTGTGAAGAAATTGGCAATAACAATTATTGCTGCTACAGCAGCTCCTAAAACAGTAATATCTCTTAAAACAGTAACTAATGCCCTAAGGTAGTATGGCCTCTTCCGGCATTGATATGAAAAAGTTCTTTTGCTCTTTTTTTTTTTCTTCCTTGTTAGTTCTGTTGAGGCATTTTTGTGCTCTCCCTTTGCCATTTTACTACTTACTAGATTTAGTTCCTCAACTTAAAATAAAACGTCTAGCTTTCCAATGCAAAATAAAAGAGAAGATATTGGATGCTTCTAAAAGGAAGACTTCTAGTTTATTTGATGTTTCAATCGCACATACACATGCACACATCTGTATAAATTTTGTAATGATTTAAGTAACTAAATATATCTAAGGTATTTTCCACAGAAGGATGTAGGCGAATATTTAAGGGGATGCAGATCCCTAATCACAGTCTGTGAAGCCTGTGCAAGTTGCAAACAAATTTAAAAGGAAAAGTATGATCTAAACAAGTAAAACATATTTAATTTCTGGCACTCAAATCAGAAATGGTGTCTCATCAATTTTCTCCAAGGCACAATCTGGAGAAAATAGTCTATGAAATAAGTGTAATTTTGCTTCGTAGACCTTTTGTCCCTTCTACCTTCTCCCTGCCCCACAAAGTATTTACTAACGATGTTCTGGTAAACAGGAAGCAAAAATAGATACAACATAGTATCTAGGGAAAGGGAAAAATGTTTGGATGGGAAAAGAACAAACATCCTAAAAGCAAAATTTATTTCTCAAATTAAAAAGTCAAGCTTTTTCTCATGTAAAAGCTTGGTAGACAAGAATCTCTTGAACAGCAGCAAAACAGAATGCATATTTTATATTGATGTTTTAAAATCACATGAAAAAAAGCAGATAATAAAAAATTGATCCTAGAGATGACATATATATAAAAAAAATACTGCATGATAATAGCCCTTGATTATAAAAGCATTTAAAAGTGCAAAGACTACTCTAGAGTATCTTTCCAACTACAGCCATCAAACATACTTGTGATAATATGATTCTCAAAATGCAAAGATGTCTCTTTTTTTTCTCCCCAATTTGCAAATTTATCATCTGCAACTGATCAGAGAATGCCACTGCACTAGAAATACACCGTGTAGCAAATTAAGTTCTAGTCAATGGGAAAAGTGGTCTCCGGGAACTACAATACTTCACATTAGGTTACATACATTTACATACATTAATTGTCATATTTTTTTTCTCACCACTGTAGAAAATATTACTTTATTCAGTTTCTTAGACCACTTGAAAATAATTTTAATGCTTGGTATCATTTTGGCATCATCCTTACTAAACATTCTTCTAAAGAAGAAATTCTGCTTATTGCAATGTAAATTACAGAACCAGTGAGAAAATTGTAAGGCACTGAATAAAAATAAGGAAGTTGCACTGTAAATGTTAGAAAGAGTAATAATGCAAATTGTTTTCTTGTTTTTTTACAAGATCAATGACAGAAAGAGACAGTTAGTGAACTACTGCTTCCACTCCTAATGAAACATATACCTGTATTTTACACTTAACCTAAGTTTATAAAATTGTATGTGACATAGCATTGACTATTGCTTAAGGTTTACTGCATCTGCAAGACTGAAGCCCTGCCCTTCTCCACAGGCAACTGCTTTTGCCTCTTTTGCATCAGTGAGTATCAATCCATACTTTGGGAAGTGTTAAAGGAAAAAGACAAATCTCATAAAAAGTAGAGATGGGATAATGGGTAGGTCTTGTCAGTGATGGAACATAAATAAAAGGCCAAAGCAACTTATTTTGTATCAAACCAGAAGTGGAGAGACCTGTTCCTCTCCCTCTAATCTAAGGCCAATGCAAAGAAAAATAACAAGAAAATTAACTTCCATAAAGGATTCATTCACTGTATTTGTATGGGCTAGTATTTTCAATTTAGGATTATTTCTATTTCTTTTCTTGGATGATAACACTAGCAAACAACAGTTTGAAGACCTATGTGGGAATCCTTCAGTCTATTTGGAGATTATGCTACAAGCACTGAAAATTCTGTAACTGTATACATTAACAGGTGAATGAATGCTATTTTATGTCACAATTTAGATTCTTGAATCAGAAAGTGTCACAAACCAAGGCAATTCAGATTTTCTTTTAATTGCTTAGCTATAACTGACTCTAGGGTTTCCTCAAGAATAACTTTTTTTCAGTGTAAAACTTTCTGATGGGAGAAGCTGAAGCCTTCCTGAATTTATTGTGAGTCTCCAGATGCATGATGTCTTACTTGCAGTAGACTGCCAGACACATGGGAAAACAAGACACTTTGATAGTATGTGCTCAAGTTAACTTCTCAGCACTGACCAGCAAGTATCCTCGTCCCAGGGAAACTCAATTTTACTATGCAAGCACGGCATGGTGATTGCAATGAAAGCCTTGCCTTTACAGATATATCCAATGTTTCCTGGAAGTATTGAACTGCCTTGTCCTGTCACTGAACACCATGTAAAAAAAATATGTTGCCCCATCTTCTTGGCATAGACCTTGCTGGTAAGTATTAATAAGGTCCCCCCTCAGCCTCCTCTTCTCTAGACTAAACAGCCCCGAGTCTGACAGCCTTTCCTCATAAGGAAGATGCTCCAGTCCCCTGATCATGTTGGTGGCTCTGCACTAGACTCATTCCAAAAGTTCTCTGTCCCTCTTGCGCTGGGGAGCCCAGAACTAGACACAGGACTCCAGATGAGGCCTCACTAGGGCAGAGTAGAGGGGGAGAAGAACCTCCCTTGACCTGCCGGCCACACTCTTCTTGGTGCATCCCAGGATGCTATTGGCTTTCTTGGCCATGAGGACACATTGCTGACCCATAGTTAGTTTATATCAAGCAGGACTCCCAGGTTTCTGTGTGCAAAGCTTCTCTCCAGCAGGTCAATCCGCAGCCTGTACTGGTACATGGTGTTGTTTCTTCCCAGGTGCAGGACTCTGCACTTGTCCTTGTTGAACCTCATGAGGTTCCTCTCTGCCCAACTCTCAAGCCGGTCAAGATCCCGCTGAATGGCAGCACAGCCTTCTGGGGAGTCAGCCAGTCCTCCCAGTTTGGTGTCTTCAGTGTGGTTGATGAAGATGTTGAATCAGACTGGCCCCAGAACCTATCCCTGTGGAACTCCACTGGCCACAGGCCTCCAACTCGATTCTGTGTCATTGATCACCACCCTCTGGGCTCTGTCATTCAGCCAGCTCTTGATCTACCTCACCATCCACTCATCCAACCCATGCTTCCTCAGTTTTCCTATGAGAATGATGTCAAAACAAGAGATGGTGTCAAAAGCCTTGCTGAAGTCAGGGTAGATGACTAGTCAAGATGATTGCTGTCATCCAAGGTAAAGGAGGAGGATGAAGATCTTCTGTTACAACTTTCAGTATATGCCATTGGCACAGTCAATGCACTAAAAAAGACGCTGAAGATCAATAGTTTTTGATCTTTCCAAGTTATAGATTGGACAATAAATGATTTACTGACAGAAAAAGTGAAGTAAATTGAATGATTGGGAACTTACGTCTGTACAAAACTGATGAAATAACGAGAAACTCTGCAAGTCATTTCAAAACCTGCCTAATATGAGAGGGTAAAATTCAAGGCTTTTTTAATATCAAGTGTACACAAAAAATACAATAAGCATCCAAATTTGGTATAATTTTGTTACAAGATGAAAGAATGCTGATTTTAATAGAGTAATTGGACTTCTGGCACTGTTGCAAATGACACAGGGAAAATTAAATTAGAAATATATCTCTGAAGGGTGTGAAAAAGATGTTCTTCGTGTTTGATATTGAAAGTAAAAATTCAAGTGTTGATTGTAAGGTGAGATTCTATGCTCACATTCATGTTCATTATGAAGTAAAGACAGTATTAAGTAGCTCTTTAATGATAAAAATTACTTTAACTACATTTCTAGATCATTTTCTAATAGCCTATGACTAATTGTGAAATTTACCATTTTACCATGACTAATGTGTGAAATCTGTCATCTTTCCTCATGATTTATGCAAGGTTCTCATAAGAAGTACAGAAAGCTGATAATATGACATGAGTAGTAGTTTGCATTGTATTTGCTCACTTATTTTAGGAGAGGTATTTTGTCATTACATTTTGCTAGAGACGTTGTACCTCTCATATCCTCACTGCCATCTATCAGAAGTCTGCCTTTGTTAACATGACCAAGTATATCCTCATCTATTAATAAAAAAATTATATCATTTAATGTAAAGTTATCACAAAACAAACAATCAAATGTGCTGTGGAATGGGAAGACTACTGAGACAATTAGACAATTAATAAACAAAGCCTTCCACAAAAGCTGGCAATTTGACATAATCTAGTTAGTTATACCCATTAGAAGGAATTCTTGCATGTTGAAACCAATTCATGTTGATATGGAAAGTTATGGGGTCTTAATGGACTTGTACATATCCCTAAGTCACGTTGACATCAGCATTTAAAAATTCTGCTCCCAGCTGCCCTTTTCTCCATTACAAAATTGAAAGGACTGTATCAGCAAATTTTGTCTCTGGAAGTTTCTGTCCCTGTAGAAGGTAGTTATTGACAGCATCTTCAGAAAATATGTAATATTGTTCCTTTTGTACTGAAAAAATTAAATATGAAAAAAAAATCTTTCAAAAAAAACCTGTTTACCAAGGATTTTGGTATAACAGTGTATCTGAAGCCCTTTTGTGAGACACAACCTAAGATATCTTTTCTTTAAGAGGAACTAAATTTTTAGCTCTGATCAGTGGTGACAGTACTCTTACAAAGACACTAAGATAACCTAATTGCACTTGGAGACACCTTACATCGATAACAGGGAGAATGAAGAAAAATCCAGCTAAATTTAACAGACTGAGGAAAATGAAGTTAATAATACCTCTGGATCATAATGACAATGAATGTTAAAGGACATAAAGATTTGCTGGATAGGCAGAAATTTGCTTAAGGACCGTGTTTGCTGCTTTGTCACTTACTTTTTGGTGTCTTCCCTTTTCAAAAAAATGTTTAGCTGTGTCTCGCATTTATTCATGTTTGCTGTGAAAATCCAACTTGGCAACTTACTTCATATACTTAGAACTCTGGCATTATTAAATTTCCAGCTTTTACCACTATATTCCCAGCATGGGATTCTGGGTCCTGTTTGTCTCTAACTAGCATGTAAAAAGTATACCGTTATTTTTTCTCACCTAATGACACTTTTTACTTTCTTCCCACCCTCTGCCACATATCATCATCTCAGCATTTTATCTTCACGGAAAAGAACACGTTTCTCATGACAAAACTTTCAGGCACTTGTCACAATGTTTTTAAAACAGAAAATCTTAATAGTCCCACAAAGCCTCATCCTTTAGGTAAGGTAGAAAAATGGTTAAAAAAATAAAGTTTCCTACATAGCTGTTACTGATCCAACCTCTGTTGGTGACACCTCCTAGAACTTTTCTTACCAACTGCTCTGACATGGACTCTGTACCAGAGAGACTTTATTATTATTATTTTAATATGTGATGTCCAATGATAGGATAAGGGGCAACGGTACAAGCTGGAACATAACAGGTTCCAAAGAAACATAAGGAAAAACATCTTCACTGTGAGGATGATGGAGCACTGGAACAGGCTGCCCAGATGTGTTGTGGAGTCTCCTTCTCTGGAGACATTCAAAACCCACCTGGATGAGTTGCTGTGTGACTTACTCTAGGTGGTCCTGCTCTGGCAAGAAGGTTGAATTAGATGATCTTTTGAGCTCTCTTCCAACCCTTAAGATTCTGTCAATCTCTGTGATTCTGTGATTTTTCACAATCTGTGTTCAATTTATTGCTAGTCCTTATACCATGGTTCTTCTTTAATATGTATGTTTATTTTTGGCTTATTAACCACAGATTATTTCACATTTGCAGTAATGTAATTTCACAGTAGGTCCCTCATCTTCCTACTTCGCTGCAGAAAAAAAAAAAAAGAAAGGTCAAACACTGTGATTTTATGTGCTCTTTTCTTGTGCATTTTATAATCATATTTGTTTGTTGATGGCAATACTTCTCCAAATCATAAGCTGTATAGATACTGTTTAAAGTATTGTTACTAGAAGATAAGACTATACAGATAGGTTGATAGATCAGTGCTAGCGAAAAATGAACAAATGAGTGAGCTAGATTCACTGTAGGCACCATGTGAGAAATTTCACATGAAGTGATTCTAGGAGAGAGTGGATAAACTTGTACAGTTATTGTTTCCTTCAGTTGCTGAAACAAATAATTTTAGGAAATTCTAGGGCTGTATTAATTATCGTTATCAATAATTTCACTGTTACTGATTTCAACTGTATTGCACTCAGGAAGGCTTGTGCTGAATTTTGTCCAAAAAATTTCTGCTTGTCAGTAGGAATCTAGTACCCTAGGTTGTCTCTATCTAATGGTGACTGTCTTTAAAAAATATTACTGACTTAAATTTAAAAAAAATCATAGCTAAGGGAGTCCAGAGCATTTTATTTATAATTTCATTTCCATATAACAGCAGCGTTCAGAGAACAACATGTAAAGGACACTAGGATAATAAACATGCCTGAGATTGCCACGCGTCTCCTCCAAAATATTGCTTCTATAAAATTTCATTCACAAGAGAACCTCCTGACATAAAGTCACATCTCTCTAGAGTTGTTGTTACATTATGGCTACTCCCTTACTTGCTTGCCCACTTTTCTCTATTCTTAGAAAATGAAATTATTTATTTTTAATCTACAGACTAAATTTCCAATTTCCAATGGACAATCCATTGACAGTTCAGAACAAAATTGTTTTTGAGCATCAGAGTTTGTAACACTGACAAGATATACTATCATGTGCTTAGGTCCACTGGAAGTTGACAGAAATTTCATTCCTTTACCATCACCATCTTCTAACCTTTGGGTGACTAAAAGTTTCTGGCAGCTACCATGTGTTCTTTAGGAAACTGGTTCTAGAAAATTATATAAAAAATTGAAATGTTAGAGGTGTGAGAAATGTTACAGTAGAGCCCAGGTACCCTGATTAGAGTCATAACCTTACCAGAATCATAGAAAATATATAAAAATTGCAAAGAAAAAAACCCAGTAAACCAATAAGGACACCTCTCATGGAGAGTTTTATTTTTCCTAACTAAAACGGTAGTATCATAGAATATGTGCATATCCATTGCCTTAGTTATCAATAGGAGTGTACAGTTTAGTTATACTGTGTGGGTTTTGCATGCTACTCTGCTTTCTTGGTAGTCTCATATCAGGTCCTTAAAATGAACCAGTTACAGCACAAATGGGTATTAATGAAAATCTTCAGTCTTGTGTGCCTACTCTGTAGTGTAGATGTGTGCTCCAAGAAAAACAAACCCTGTATACAACTATACCAGTAATTTTTCTATGGGGAAACACAACCTCATGGTCCCAGTGATAATCCTAACTTCAAGTATCTATTCAGTGAGAAACAGGAATTCTTGGTAAGAGGTGTTTTATATAATTTAGAAAATAATATAAATTCAATAAGGAAAGTATAAGGGAGATTAACAGGGAGCTGGCAAGGCTACAAATTGCAGCACTACATTTCTTCTGAGCACATATTTTAATGAATGACCTCTTTTCTAAGGTGTCAGACAGTAATTCTCAGGTAATGTTAAATTTTTGATAGGCTCATCTTGGAAACCACAGTCTAGCTCTGATGATCAGGAAGTCTAGTAAGGTTCATTACTATTGGTATTTAGATACAAAACAACATTCCTAAATAATTCAGCCAAACAAAGAACCAACTGGATCATAATGTCAAGAGTTCTTCTGTTGACAAAGAAAGTCAATGACGCTGCAGATTTTCTGACACTTAATGTGTTGATTGGCATGATACTGTCATTATTTTTCACCATATATTTTGAATTCTCTGGGAATCATAAAAGAGTATGCAAATATTCTCCTTCATGCTTTACAGGATATAGCATTTATCCTCCCAACGCTCAAGCCAAAACCAGCACCTGGATGAAGAGCTGTTGGCTAAAGCTGAACCCAGGAAAATTAATGCCAGTTGGAAAAGGGAAGCTCTCAGAACTTGCCTCTTCAATCCATAATACCTGCCCCCAAACCCTTAAAATCCTAGTCATCATTTTCTCCTATTATCAGAGATTTGGCTCTTTTACAGGGCTCTTCATATATATAGTGTTTCCTACTCTATTTTTTTCTAGCAGTCCTATAAAATATATTAAAAATTAAATTGCCCAGCTTCCTCAAGGAGTATTTCCTCTTATTACATGTGTGTCTTCCATTAACACTAAAAGGACTTACATATTCAAATTGAAAAAGAAAAGATACCTGTTTACTCTTTAACTTCCATCTTAACCAACATTGTCCTGTCATCAAATTTCTCTTCTCAGATTAATGCTAGTGTTAGCCCTGGCTTAGTTAAATTTGTTTCTTCCTTTCTATGTGTATTTTAAATACTACTTGGTGCAGTAAAAAATTCATGTCTGCTCTTAGAAAAAGACAGCTCCACTCAACACGAATCTCTTGGTCTTTTCACTTCTAGAACAGAACTTAGATTCTCAGGCTCTAACTGATGTTGCCTGACTCATCTTTATCATATGTAATGATCACCTTTTTGCCAGAGAGAAAAATTATTGAAAGGATGCATTTTGACAGTGCATCTAAGACAACATCTACAGAGTTGAACTGCAAATACACTCACTGATCAGAGTAGCTCCTGTGCAATGCAGTTTTACAAGAGTTCCCACACAACACATGAATGGGACATGTCATACCATTTTATAGAGTATTTTCTTTCCTTCCAGTTTAACTCAGAAACACATTAGTTCGGTAAAAGCTATAAGACTATGTGCAGTCTTTCCAAGGGCTTACGACATTTGAGGGAGCCTCTTGACTCTTCTCAGTAGTATGGTCTGAGATGTTATTCTGCCTGGAAGAGAGTCATCTAGACCAAAAAGATCATAACCTCTGAAAAAAGACCTTCATGATTCAACGTAGTAGTGATGGCACTACTTTCTCTAAAAATAGCTGTTCATGTACATCGTGATCTGTTGTATAGAAATTGTGGCGCAACTACTGTGAGATTTCTGGGAGTTTGGAAGCAACAGAGAGATATCTCAAAGTCACTTTTCCCCTTTATTTCTCTCCAACTTAAAAAAACCAACCCAACCTTTCGTTCGTTATGTTTGCTCTCATTATCATAACAAAAATTAAAATTTAATGCCAATTTTTAAAATACTCAAATTTAACAAGCCATCAACAGCTGTCAAAATTCTAGGGGTATAAATGAAATTTGGTTTTTGTCATGTGCATGAGAAAACTCAAATATCTAAAGTCTGTTTTGTATCTGTGCATAGGAGGCATAATATAGAGAGAGGATCCTGGATAATAAAACTCCTAGGCTGGACACAATATGTTATGCAACTTTGCATGTTAGTGTTAGTGTAACTACGAAGCAAAGATTCAGAAGAGTTTAATAACAAAACTGAGTAACAGGACTTGTCCCAGGATCAATTTTTGTTTGAGAATGTTGTAGATTTACTAGAGAAATTGGCCTCTATTGATGGAAATAGTAATATGGCATAACAAGGAAGTAAGTCTGTGACATGAAACTCCTGATACTGGGGACCCAAGCTGCACACAATGTGTATTTTGAGGCAACTAGCTCAGTTTGGACTAACTTCAGGTTGTACTTGGGGACTGAACACCTGTTAGTGATGGGAGGGATCTAGATGTTCTCCTGAAGCCTGTTTTCCATTTAACTTCCAGGGAATAGGAATCCAGTCTGTGCTCACAAGGCCACTCTGCAAAGCAAACCCAAGTGCAGAAGTGGGGTTGATTAGCAGATTTACTTCAAAAGCACATTCCTGAAGGTTGTTGAAGATCCATCCCTGGCACTATCCCAAACTTGATTGAGCAAGTCCTTGAGCGACGTGATCTAAGGTGGTCTTCATTTGAGCAGGAGGCTGGACCAATTGGCCTCCAGAGATCTCTTTCAATCTAAATTACTCTATGACTTTATGTGGCCCTTATAGATGAAAAATATTACTGTCCTCTCATTATCAGATTTTAAACATTCAGTAGTGTAAGTATTCATATATAAGCTGGATTATGACTTCAATTTGTTGAAAATTATTTTCATTTGTTCATGCTTTCATTCTTTCTTGATTTTGTGGCTTTACAAATTTTCATTCACAAAACCACTCAAAGTATACTGGTGAGAATTTCCCTTCACCTCTCATTTCTATAGTGCTACAAAAACATCTTAATAAAAAAGCACTGAGAGATAATTAAAAGGAAAACATTCTCCTTACATGCACCACTGATAATAAGTGAAAAAGATTTTTAACTTCACTTTATTTAAGAGGAACAATCCATGCTTTTTCAGGAAATAGGACTAATTAATTCAAATATCTAACTGGAGATGGATATTATAGCACGATGATAAAATCTTGGTGAACAAAGAGAAGCTGAAGATGGAACTTAAAGCAGAAAACAACAGCATTGTTTATTCTTCCTCTGTATATCATGTTGTGGTTTAGGCCCAACTGGGAATGAAGAACCATGATCAGACACTTGCTTACTCCTCCACCTCCCAATGGGATGAGGAAGAGAAAAGTACCAAAGACCTTTGGAATCTCCTAAGGACAGGAAGTTCTCAATCTTCACTTATGGTCTTGGGCAAAACAGACGAGACTACTTGACTTGGGGAAGAAAATGAAACTTAATTTAATCCAGCAACAAGCAAAAACATAACAAACAGAAAATATACCCAACCAAAAGCAATACAGAGTAAGATGATGATGAAAAATACAACCAACCCTTTGAGATCTTCCCCCAACCTCTCTCTGGTGCCAGGACCCTGATCCCAATGTCTTTACCTCCTCCTCCCTGGGAGGCACAGGGGAGCAAGGAATGGGGGTTTCAGTCAATCCTCTCCCCGTGGCTCCTGCGCTTGTCTCTCCTCAGGGCATTCCTCACCCTTCTTTTGCTCCAGTATGGATCCATCACACACCAGGTAGCCCTGCACAGACTGCTCCAATGCACTTTTGTCCTGAGGGCTGTAGCTCCTCTCCACCTCCTGTGGCGCAGTGTCCACAACATTTACCCTCTCTATCACAGGGTCCTCTCAGAACTGTGGACAACTATCTACCCTTGCCATTGCCCTCAGTAGGCCACCTGGAGACAGCAGCTCTTTTGTCACCGTCTACAGGGAAGTGTTCGGTTTGGTGCTGCTCCTTCTTTCCTCCCTCACTGACTGCAGATTCTATGTGGTCACGTCTGTCTTGTCCCACCCTCCACCTCCTCCTGTGTACTACAGTTTTCCCTTCTTAAATAGTGATGGCAGAGATACCAGACTGGCCAGGCCAGGATGAAGATGGGTCCAACTCAGAGCCCAAGGAAGTTTCACAAACTGCTTATGGCAGCAGCACTGGAGCCTCCTCCCCCTTATCACCAAGCAAAAAGCAGATCCACACAAACTCATCACATACTCATTCTCAGAAATAACACTTTCTGGTGAACTGTGCCTGGTGATATTGTATGACCACTAAAATCTAGAGTTTTCACTCAACGTGGTACCTTGCTGTATTCTGTGGACACTCGAAATGTGGCACTACAGATGAGCAAAAAGGCTGGTTAAAAGCTTCTCTACTTTGCACAGTCCCAGGAAAATCTCATTGTAGTTTCCAGCTATGAAGGTAATGACTTAATATATGTTTGTATAAGCCTGAAAATTTAAGTGTTGTGGTATGTAAGGGAAAAGAGAGTGCATTTTTATTATAAATCCTTTATTCTTACTCAGAGAGTAAAGAAATTGCTAAACTGTGCTATCATGATGAAAAATAAAGTGGAACACAGAGACTATGTGATTTTTTTTTTTTTCCCAGGGACTAAAAAGCTATTACTAAGGGGTACTATTTACTATCAGAAAGAAGGCAGCCAACCATACAAACTAGTAAGCTACTCTGCACTTCACCTCTTTAATCCCCAGGGAGATAAGTTTGTTGATTGGTTTTGTTTGTTTTTACATTTGAGGAGAAAACCATTGATTTTGTTTTCAATCTTTTTTTTTTTTTTTTAATCCTCAGATAGATACCCATCACAGCTACAGGTAAACTGCCCATGATTCCCTGTATTATATTGCCCAGGGGCACTGGTAAGTGAAAACCAATGATTTTGGCTTGTGAAGTGTAGACTTGCCCTTAAATAACTCTTTTATTATCTTAGCCCATTCAACATCAATAACGGAGAAAAAAAGGAGAGTAAAAAAAAAAAAAGCACATGAAAATACCTAGTTGGGAACTTGGGAGGAACAGATTCTTCTCTTAGACATCCATGAGGAATTTCACTTGGCAACGTATTTTGTATTTCACTTCTACACTGCTGAGAGAAATGTATAAGCAGTAAAACTTACGGAAAAAAAAAAAAAAAAAGTGCTGTAAATGTTGTTCTGATTCACTTTTTTCCCCAGTTCATTTTGATCCAGGATACACTGTCTTTTTGCTGTCCCACCCTTCCTTCAGCATGTGCTTCATTCCTGAGTGCATCAGGTGGTCGGTTTAACTAAGGCAGATCCTCTACTGGGGATAGCAAGCAGGATACAGGGGTTGACACCGATGTTCAGGTCAAATTGTGAGTCTTAGTTGTACCCAAGCTCATACAGGTGCTTTGTGGAAGAGAAAGTATTGGATTGTAAATACTAAACAACCAAGAAAGTTAATGATTTGTGATGAAAGAACAAAAAGAGCATGAAGGGATGAGTTCAGGTCTAGAAAACAGATCAGCGAGATGCGGAATGGGATGGCAGAAGTACTAACCATTGGACAAAGGTTCCCTGTACTGTGCAGGGAACAGATGTTCTCTCTGATGTGTTCCTGCTGAGATTTACCCAACAGACAGTGTAAGGAAATAAACTTAACACCTAAAAAATATTAAATGACATTGAGAAACAGCTTAGAAATATCTTTTCTGAGTGCTACTAGGGATAAACAAAGAGAGAAGCTGAAGGGTGTATGAAGAGGACAGATTCAACAAGTTTGCCACAGGAGGTCAAACACACAAAAAAATCTGCTAGCATCTTTTTGTTGCTCTTTTATCTTTTCCTCCCTGTTCTATTATTTGATTAATGACAAAGTGTGTAGATGACAAATAATTTCTCCTACTTCACTGCCAACATTTTTGTTTTTATTTTAAATATTCATAAATGAATTTAATGCTCATATGTGGGAGACTAATAACATTAGCTAGAGTCAGACAAAGCTTAGGCAGGCATTGTGCAAGATTTTCCACATGGCTGTGCCAGAGTAACTAAATCTTTAGCACTCCTACTAATATTCCAAGCACAAGCTCTTTTTGTTTTGCAGGTGCAAGAAAAGCTGCGCTGGTCTTACAAAGAGTGTAGGTTAAAATAACAGGAATTCACTGACATACTAGTACTATACTTAAGGCCAGGTAGTGAGCAATGAATGTTTGAGGATTGTTATCCTCTAATATTCCTACTAATATTCCAAGCACAAGCTCTTTTTGTTTTGCAGGTGCAAGAAAAGCTGCGCTGGTCTTACAAAGAGTGTAGGTTAAAATAACAGGAATTCACTGACATACTAGTACTATACTTAAGGCCAGGTAGTGAGCAATGAATGTTTGAGGATTGTTATCCTCATACCACTGGTTTGTTATGCTTGTGGTCAGACCATGCCCAGTCCCAGGTACATAAGCAAGGGGAACAGAGCTGGGGGAAAAAAAAAAAAAGTGTCTGTCTTCCTGCTTCCTAAAATATTGTGCAGCCACAGCTGTGTGCATCCATCCAGGGCAAATACCTTCTCCCTGAAAGACAAGGAGATGGCAAAGACAAATCAGGTCTTTAGTAATCCTTGGTAATGTTCAGAATTTCCAAAACTCTTAAGACCATTTCTACAACCTGTAAAAACGTATTTAGCAGGAATGTGACACTGGTTGCACTGCCTATTTCTGCATGGGATGCTACTTACAAAGAGCGATTCAGATGGGAATAAACTATTGCTGTGTGTTTCTCCCACAGGGGACTGTTTGGATTGTCTGATCTCATCCTTGTAACTATGTGCTGCTACCAGAAGGTCTCTTCACTGGTGTTGCAGTTCTTAAAAATCCTACCCAACACTGGGAAGCAATAAATGGTGAGAGAGCAGCAGGAATATGAGACCACCATCATCCCATTAGCAATATTCAATGTTTCCAGTAGGAATGATTAGAGCCATAAATCAGTCACAAAGACATATTATAGGTAGGAGAATCAGATGTCTCATAATGTGAGGGCAAAAGGATGAAAGAGGAGAGATAGTGTGAAAGACAGACATATTGAAACTAGAATAACTTTGCATTCAATAAGGCTCTGTCTGCCTCACACTTGGCAGCTATTTATATATTTCCCCATATTTCTTGAATTTATTAATGATTGAGAAAGAAACCAAGGAAATATAGTATACAGCATTTTACAGACTCCACAGACATGTCAGTCTCACCATTGTGCAACTAAAAGAAAGGAAACAAGCCCTGAGCAGTGGCCAAATAAAAGACCAAACACCTGTCTATCGTTCATTACGAGTTTACAACAGAAAACAAAGTCCTTAATTTATAGCTGAAAATTTTGTGACTCGTCCCAGCAGCTGAAAACATGCTGACCAACCTAGCAGCAAGTGCATTAGAAAGAGCAAAAGCAACCCAAAAAGATCAATGCAATGAATCTCTTGATCTTACGTATCTCCTCCTCCTGGCTTTTTAACTCAATGCTAATGTTTTAAACAAAAATAAGCATAAAATAAAAACTATAAAAGCAACAAAACTGTTGAGCTGCCTCCATCCACCCACATATATGTAGTAATAAATGCAAAATATGACAGAAATATTTGCTCTTGGCAGGGCAATGTAAACTTTCTTATCCTGAGGCATCACAGTCCGACAAAGCATTTTTGCTTTTAGTAATGCTCTTCCCCTGCCCCCCTGAGATTTTTAATAAATCATTGTACTGAGATGCAGCCATTACTGTGTCTAGTAGGAGCCTGATTTCCTGCAGGCTGGTACTAAAAGCTTTCCTGAGGAGAAATGGGGAGGTTCAGGGTGGATTAGAACCTGGATGTCCAAGTCTGCAGGAAAGTCTGAAACTCTAAAATAGAGTCAAATTTCAATACTGAAAAAAAAAACCCCAAGGAATGAGAATTTTGAGTTCTTCTCTGAGAATCTAAGGTGAGGGAGACCACTGAAAAAATACCAAAGCAGACAAACATAAATGCCCAGACCCAGCTCCACCCTATCAATGGGGTATTTCAGCATAAACCAATGAGATTTCCCAGGTTGCTCAGACACCTGATAACCTGTTCCCAGTCTCTCTGCCATACAACTGGCAGCTAGGGCCGCTGGGAGCCTCCTGTATCTGCAGCAGAGAGCCTTGAAGTGCTCGGAACCCTGACATGAGCTGGGTCTCTCAGGGCTGTCAGGCAAGCGGTTGGGGAGGTGCATTTGCTGGCAGCAATCCTGCTGGGTTTCTGTCAGAAAATACAAGAAAATCTGCATGTTTCCAAAGAACATTTAAATTTCGTAAAAAAAGCATTTTCCAGCACAATGCTTTTTCTACTGTGAGATTTCAGTCTCTCTGTTTGTTAGTGTTGTTATGCTTGTTTTTTGGGATTTCCCCGCTAATCAGAAACTGTACAGCCTTGCCTTTTATTTCCTGTCTCCAGACTCTCACTGCTTTGAAGCACTGCCTGCAGAGAGGATATAGAGCAAGCACCTACTTCTGTGTGTTGTGCCAAAGGAAGGATGCTTCCTCCTCCTCCTCGTTTCACCAGCTACTCTCCTCGAGCACCATATTTAAACCTTAAATTAACACATGTACACCAGCATGCAATTAAAGACCAACAGAACAAACAAGTGAGTTAACCTGTTCAGCTACTCCTAAATAAATTTCACAATGAATTTTGCTTGACACGTACGTTACTACTTTAGAAAGTGTTCTATGCCATTGGGATGATCAAACCCATGTTAATCATTCTCAGTTTTAGCAAGAGATGCAGAAGAAAAAGATTTTTAAAATACATGGAAAACTATTAATGTGGGAAGAAAAAAAAAACGTTGTTGCATGGTACTTGCAATTGTAGTAAGGTAAACTAATATATTTCTTGAAATAGAAAACATTCATATGAAGAATGATAGCTCCCTCTTACTCTCATATTGACTTAAATAAAGATATCATTCATCTGTAACATTCTCTCCTACAGGACACTATTGTACCAAATATTGATTTCTAAACAATTATGTCTATAAAGAGTGACATCAGAATAAAAACTCAAGGGATATCAATATTCGTGTTTTTTACAAACTGACTACCTGCTACAGAAGTGGATACATTTCAAATTTTACTAGAAAAAAAATAGAAAAATACAGTTTGGAATATGGGGAATTGTGATTTCTGTAACTCTGTTTCTGACACTGACTCTTTCCACAGCCTTTAGCAAGGCAGTGAAATTTTCTTTGTCACAGAACCAACAAATGACTACCTCTTTTGAGTCTTTGAATGACTGATTTTTTAAATGTTTTTAAGTGCTTTGATGATGAAATACACACCCATAGAAATATACTGTGTGATAACAGTATTAGAAGTTGCCATTAGAAACCCAGCCATCACTGAGACACAGAAACAACACGTTTTTTAGAAAAGTCACCAAATGCTAACCTGAAAGGTAGTGTTCAAGTTTCCTGTTTCCTCAGCATTTGCAAACAGATAACTTGCACTACAGAAATTCTTGCTGCAAGAACCACAATGAATAATTAGCTCTAAAAATTATTGCTGTGGTGGAATCCGATACAGATGTAGTTATGTCACAAAGATGTTGCTTCAGCAGACACAGATTACATTGTTTAGAAGTACACGCAAACTTTACAGCAAAGGCATGGTTTTACTCAATAAGGCTTTTAATACTGTCTCCAAACATTACCATCTTGCAAACCTAAAATTCTGTCTCCATTTGCTATTTAACAATAAAATCTCCAAAACTGACACCTTTTGATGGTACCTGAACAATAAACACAAGAAAGCACAGGTACTTGGGTACAAAGCTGGCAAGAATCTGTTTTTATTCAGTGCTCCCACACTGATCTGTTCACAGTTTTTCATCAGTATTTTATTACTTTTGTGAACTGTTTCATCATGACACAAATGTTGAGCTTATCTCTCACATGAGATTATCTTGTTATAGATGATCTGGTTATTGAATGTCCTCGATGAAGAACAATCTTGTTAATAGCTTGCCTGCTCAAAGATGTGTCACTTCAAATCCATCTTCTATCTGGATCTCAGCTACATATAAATGCCCTCATCTGCAGCTCCCCTTCCTCAGACTGATGATGGTTGTTCTGCTTTGGAGTCAAATGTCTCACAAAAGACTTACTCAGCTGGTGGAATTTATTTCACATAAAAACAGTTATACAGAAGTTTTATCTAAATGACCATCATCTTTCTTTCTATAAACCTTATAGTTGCCATTTTTGCAGTTTTCCTTGAACACTGTAATCTATTAAATTTTGACTGAAGTGAAAACACAGGTCAAAAATATTTCCTACAGATACACATATTCAGGGAAAAGAAGATGTGAATATGTCTCCTCTGTGGCATCATCTGACTTGGGCAGGCTTGTGCACATAGCTCAAGGTCTGAAAACTCTGGGTGAACACTAGTTTTTCTGTATTTCCAGATAAACAAGGAAAAAGAATACATATTTTTCCACTGCTGCCCAGTACGCCTGAAGGCATTGCCAACAGGGAATGTTGGGGTGGTGGTGATGTCTGCACACTTACACAGGTACAATCCTGCTACGATTCTGGTATTCTGCAGCATTTTTAGTGAGACTAAAAGCATATGTATCCAGCATGATGGTAAGCACCTAAGCTGGGCACTGGCCCAAGGAATCTTTGCCAAGAACTTTTATTTCACTGCTTCTTTTGTAAGTTGTCTCTTACAAAGGTACAAAGGATGATGATGTTATTTATCAGAAATTAGATTAGGTGCGGGTTACATTTTGATCTAATAAAAAAATACATGCATCTTACTTCCATGTTATGGGGTCAGGAGATATTTTCAACAAAACCACTAAACTGTATGATTTGTAACTGATATGGTTATGAATCCTGTGTTTCAAATCAAGGATTGATGAAGCTTTTTGGGAAGCTCTTATGTTTAACTTCAGCAATTCTTGTGAACAGTTCACCTCCTGTCTTACACGGTGCATCACGAGCAGGGAGAGGAGGCAGGAGATGTGATCTGAAGACAAGACATTTTTGCATTTGAGAATGTGACTTACAGTCATTGGCACAACATCAAGAGGAGGCCCTGGCACACAGCAGAGGTACCAAATACATCCTCTGAAGAAAAAGAGTATCAGATGCTGCACAATGCACGAACCTCTGCAGAGAGACAGATGGAGGGTAAATGCAATAGCCAAGTAGAGGAAATAACAAGAAAAAGTTATAATAAAGAGTTGCAAACAACTGACACTGCTCAATGTTTTACTGGGGCCAAGCTCAGTTCACTAGGAATATTGTCACATTGGTTCAGAAAACCATGTTTAAGAAGAGGACAAATGGCAGTTACAAAAAATTTGGAAATTATTATGGATAAAAGGGAGGGTGTCACCAGATAAATTGCTGTCTTTTCAAGAGTCAATTAAAATTCAAAATCTGTAGAAAAAAAGACCTTTTCCTTGATAACTGTATCAATGACCTTGAATGGAGGTATGCTAAATGCTTTAGATGTTAAATTTATATATTGCTGTAAATTGTTTTATAATTTTAACCTATTAAACATAAACATATGCTAGATATAAATACTTCCCCTCCGAATGAGATTACTGCTGTGTTTTATTGCAGCCTGAATTCTGACAGGTGTACTCTTACACAGGAGTGGTTAAGTTGCTGTTATATATAAACAGCTGGACTGTGTTAAAAAACCCCTTTTTTTCTGAATCAGTATCCATTGCACTTTGTGTGTGAATCAAAAATTTTGCACCTTACCTTTCAAAATACTAGTTAGCCGATAACAGTTAACTAAATTGTGCTACTTGGCTACTTTATACTGCTGTCATGATGTCATCAATGATGACAGCAGTATACTACAGCCACTGAATAAATGATTGACTACTATGAAATGAAACACTGATGTTCAATGTGTTACACATGCAGGCCTTCAGATATACTATCCTTGCCTTAAACGACTTTCATGTCTCCCTGAAATATAAGTGTAAAAGATAATCTATTCCCACTCTAGCTACTGTGGTACCATCTAATACTATAATTATAATAAATGAGAAATGAGATCATATCTCATATGAGATTTTAGAACGCAGTTCAATAAATGGTTTAAACCACATAAACTGAGACCACCACTCAAACAAGTAGCTTTGCCTTTGACCCTGTTTCTGTCTGATTTATCCCCTTATCTATCAGGACTGATTTTTTTTTGGCTGCTGTGACAACATTACATTGGTTCAAAATGTTGCCTCACTATGCATCCTGCAAATGCATTACTGTTTTCTCAGAAATAAATTCTGACCACAGAGTTCAGTAATGGTTTCAGATGTAATAAAAGGCCCATCTCTATGTGTATGTCTGGCTAATGAATTTTTATCTCAATATTCAGTAACTATCAAATAATTATTTTGTTCTCATTCTGGGAAGTGTAAATAAGGGATTTATTGACAGATCCCATTTTTCATTTGATGAGAAAATACAGCAGAAGAGTGTATGCAGGTGTTCATGGAAGCATGAGTGTTAAGATCAAACAGAGATATAATTCATGATTACTTAGCTTAGCCAAATAGATTTAACAAGCAAATATAATTTAATATTGCCACTACAATGCACCAGAATGCCATTTTGTTTTGAAGGGTTTGGGTAAACAAATCACCATAATTTACTGTCAATTGATGCTATATTCTAATAAAAATTCTCATGATATAACCTTTGCTCTTGATTAGACCAAATTTTGTTGACAAATGTCTTTCTCTTTATGTTCTGCTACTCCAATTTTTATATCAGCTGGGACTAGTAAGTAGAAAACCTTGTATATCTGGAAATATAAAAGAGTAGGCAAAATACTGTAACGAAGATTTTCTGATAAGTTGCATTTTTTCCCCCATATTTTAGGCAGATGTAAAGGCATTGTGAACTCTCTCCAGGTCAACGTGCACACTAGCTGCTAGTATAACAAGTAATTTTGTAAATTATATCTTGCTTAAGAAACCCTCTGACCTCAGTAGCTGTGTGATTATAAAATACTTTTCAGTACTTTTAATTGCAGAAGCAAGAGAGAGCATGTTAACACCATTTCCTGTGCCATAATCAATGGACTTGTTAAGCAGTTTTGGAACCTTTAATATGACTACATGGCTACTAGCTATGCAACTTGACTTTCAGTTTCCTATTGCGAGGTTGACAGCTAGAAAATAATTTGTTTTATTTACAAAGTACCTACTTGAGAAAGAAGTCACTGAGACACAACAAACATGAAATGTCAGGGTATCTTTACAGTCACTTTCCTGAATATATTTTGTGTTGTACAAAGGAATTGTTTTTGCCATATTACATCCACATCATATTAATCAGCTGAATCAGTTCTACTATGTCTTCCCTTCTGTATTTCAAACACCTTAGAATAACAGAACAGAGTTATGAATCTGGAAAGTAGTAAAGTAAAAAGGGAGAAGAAAAAAACCCAAACAACCTCTGTTTACAGTGCCTAAAATTGAAAGGCCTGAGTGTGCTCATATACAAACAAAATTAGAAGTTGCTGTTCTGAGAAAGAAATGCTTGAAAAACACCATGGTTTAAGGCTTTACAGAACATATCATTGTACTCAGTGTAGGAGGTGAAGACAAGAGGCAATTTATTCTGCAGCTGGTTTAGAAATAAACACAGCCACAAAAGATAAGGAGTGAAAGAGGGATAAATCCTCCTGTAGCAAACTTGATGGACAGACAAGCTGCCATTAACAATGCTGTTGCCTTTGTAAGTACAGAGTGATGTGGAGATACCCTGGCATTTATACTGTAGACATGGTCCTTAAAGATTTTACACCTCCAATTCCTTAGAATTATCAGCTATCTCCAGCCTGTCACTCATCCTGGCAATCTTAGATTTCTAGCTTGCAGGCCAGGCAGATTATTGACAAAGCAATCCAGGGTGATATAATACACCCTGACAAACAACAGTGAGGGGGATTGTGTTTACCACTTTCACTGCACCAATTCGTCTAAATTAATTCTTAATGCCAAAAGTAAACTTTCTTTTGATCAGTACTCACTCCCCTCACACTATTGTTTTGCAGCACTACCCTAACTCTGAGTAGCAATGCATTTTGATGCATTTAATTGCATTTTGATGCATCTACTTGTCCCTAATACAAGTGAGAGGAGGGTGTCTTGTACAACACCAACATACCCAACAGTTATAAGCAGAAAAATGTTGGCATACAATAAAGTGCTAGATTAAACAGATTTAAAAAAAAAAAGCAGGAATGTTTAAAATTTAGGCTTGCCCTCCCATCCTGACCTGTACTGGGATTGTAGCACACACAGCATCAAATTTAAGATTGTATACTGCTGAGAAACATAAGCATTGGTGAAAACATACAAAACAAAATTGGCCCTGGGATGACTCTTTTATTTATTCCCCTCCCCCTTCGTGTTTTTGACCAAAGGAAATTTTTTAGCTCTCAGGTTATACAGTCTGTGGATATAAAACAAAGGTTCTAAAGACCTGACAGACCCTTGGCAATAGAGATGTCTCTACATGCTACTGAGCTTCTAAACCGATTATTTAAGACTAGTTTCACACATTCTGGTTGAAAAAGGTTGCTGATTTAGCACCAATGCTTCAGCTGCAACTCATACAAGGAGTGATGTCATAAATGTGGGAGAAAACATCACATTTGTTTGCTTAAAATTGTTGATGAATTTCTTCTGTGTGAAGACACAGCAATGTTAATACAGAAATAACTTATGTGCCAGGAGTTGAGTCATTTTCATTAGATGAAGTAAAATAGAAATAAAAATCCAAATCCCAACAGTCTTCAAAGGAGGAAACTGTTAGTGGATTGCTGCTAATTCTGAAAACTGAACCCCTCTAGAACCTGTAATCTTAGCTAGAGGTAAGAGTTCCTTGAGCTAGTGCTCTAAGCAAACTTTGATTCAGGTTCATCTTTACCTCAGATTTTACAAATTCTTGACTACCAGCCTTATGCCACACCTCCTCAGATCTATCACTCTCAAGTGAAAATTATGTAACAAAAAAGGGAGTTTCTGACAGCAAGTATAGATTTGATTCTCTAGTTGGACTGAGATTTCTGAACTTTTTCTTTAATACAGATCCATTAGGTAACTTAGTTCTTTTCACTTATTCAAAACTGCAACATGAAGTCCCTCTACTTTCTTTGAAAGTTTTATTTTCCAGGGTGAAACTTTTCCTCATCATCTCCCTCTAAATATCTTTCCGTATTTTCCTTGTTTTTAAGTACTATTTTATTGGCTTGCTGTAGCTTGGCATGGGATATTATTATCACTAATAATCTTTGCTAATAACCTTTTAATATGATTACAATTTAAAAAAGTTAAAAATTCTCTGAGCACTGGGAAGCCAAAGCCACTGTAAGTCGTTGAAGCTCAGACTCTGAAGACAATTGAATGTGGCTCGATATTCAAGTATAACTATTTCATAATGATGTTTTTAACTGAGCTAGTTACATCGGTGCAGGTGCAGGATAAGACACTGGAAGGTATTATGTTACTTATAACTTCCGACATATAAGAACAAGCTATTCCCCTCTTGGCCTGTATATCTTGGGAAAAGTCGGGTGGAATTATGTAAAGATCTTATCTAAGAAGCCCCACAAATCAGACAGGCAGTTCTGAAAGCTCTCTTCAGTCTTATTAGTCACACTTGGTAATATCAATTAAATAGTCAGAAAAAATAAAATTCATGAACAAGTTACAGTGTTCCATGATTGCTGGAGAATTGCCACTTGATGACTCTTTTCTAGTCTGACTTAAATGTTCATTGTAACAGTCCAACACATTTGAGGCAAGCAAAATTACAGAGCTTTACTATGTAATTTTAATATATAGGGATAGATGAAGACATTCACAGTTTGGAAATGGATCTTTTCAACATTTTGTTTATGTTCTGTGAAGTGAAGGTAAGGGAGCATTAATGAAGTATCACAGCAGCAGGAACAGAAAGTATTATTTTGTGCTACACTAAAACACGAATTTAAAAAAATACTGAACTTGACAACATCACCATTATGAAAAGTATGACAAAGATTTAAGTTTTTAAAAACTGCCATCTCAAGAACAGTATCTATAATGGGTTTTGACCTCTGAAGAGGCTGCAGTTACAAAAGGCAAATATTCCGAGATGATGAAAAATCCTGCAAATTACAACAAAGGAAATATAACCTTGACTATACTGTGGATGCTGACAGAAAGCAAAACTGCCTGAATTATAACAATGATAATTTGTTAATTTTAATTATTTATAAGGAGATGACGGCCCAGTTCCCAAAATTCTTTCTATTAAGAATTCTCAGTATAAATCTCTCTGATATACTGTAATGCTACTTCATCTCTGCTGCCAACTGCGCTGGAACACATAAAGCCCCTCATTAGTTCACGCCTCCACTTACAAGGATTGCTTTAACAAAGGGATCTAGTGTGTGCTAATGACTCTTAGAATTAAGATACGACTGTGGCAAAACAATAAATACCTCCGTCTTATTAAAATGATTTGGTAACAGCAGTGCAGAGCTGCTTTGTATTCGCTTTTCTCTGCACACATTTTAGTTCAGGCAGAAAACCGGGGATGCACTCCAGAGAAACACATAATGAGGTCAGATGGAAAATCTTGTCTTGTTTCAGATATGAATTCAATCCATCCTTTCTTGCATGTGAGATGATATACACAGAAGAAAGCGCTGCTGACATATTTTAACTTCACTGACACTGAAAAGGTTTTCTCTTCGGCTGGTGCTTTTAATCTTCATCTGAAATATTATGTATAGGATCACTGGAGATGACCATAGAATCAGTTTTTATTTACCCATTTAACCTCTGCTTTTCACCTGATGCTCACTTAGCACTGCTACTCAAAATTCTTTTGATAATTTTGTCAGTTAATTCACATCTGCCAAAGTGCAGAAAGAAAATGTGCTAGATGTAAGGTTGTCACCTTTTCTATTACTGCACTAAACTCCTGGGGGGTCTGCCGATTTTACAAGGAAAAGGACGGGGGATGAGTTCAAAAACTCTGGAAAGGAATACTGGTCTTGTAGTTAAAAACCGGGACAACTGGAGTTCACCTGTCACAAACAGGTACTTTGGTTCAAAACTATTCCCTAGAGCCATGCTTTACTATTGAGCATAAGTCAGAACAATGTGTCAAGACTTGGAGCACAGCTCTTCAATGTCTAACACAACTATTAGAGAAAGAGCTAAAAAAAATTCGGTTGTCAGCATAATTTGAGTCTAAAATGATTTTAAAGGAATGTTTAATTCCTAATTAGCCTATTCAGTGCATTATAATGTACATTTATATCCAGCAGTGAAGGAACCCAGTGTAACCTTTTTATGTAGCGTACCTTGTATGCTATGTAACTGCCCACGGAAAACAACAAGGATAGCTAAATTAGCTATGGCCTTTAACATCCACAGGTCACACTGGAGAAAGTGCTATATATAAAAAATAAAATAAAATTGAACTGTGCTTCACGAAAAGGGACCGTTCTTCTAACACTGGCCCTGCTGAAATGCATTTTACCTGTGCCTGTAAGGAGAACAAGGCTAACTGTTCAGCTTACACACCTCATTTCTGTCTCTTTTACAGACACTTTTAGTGACATCTATGTAACTTGTTGTGCTGAGTACATACGCTTTGATTTGCATATGGCTGCTTATAGTGCAAGGCACTATGTCACATGCCAATGTTACACAGAAGATTTTGCAGACAGCATGGGGACCTGGTCCACTCTGGCATTTGAACCACAGTGCCTTTCCTCTCTCTCCATGGGGATAACACTGCCCTTACTTCTTGAGGAAAAACGTCATAGCGTTAAATACTAAAAAAAAGAGAAGATGACTAAAGTACAGGATGAATGTCAATTACCACATCATCGTTAATATTTGTGCATGGTTTATATATCTCTGCTATGAGAAACTATAACAGTAAGGGAAAATACACCTGGAGTCCTATCATCTCAGAACTGGGAAACACTATTCAGGTCAAGGGCTGAATGTCACTGCCCACGATTTTCACAGCAGTGTTACCCTGACTCTGTGGATCTACCAATTATAGGTGTTTTCAAGACCTCTCTGAACTTTTCTGACTAGACTCTTTGCAAGGAGACTTAACTGTGAGACAGAGCCTGAACAGGACTAAATTGAGACAGTAGCACTGAACTTAAGTAAAGGTGAGTACAAATGAAATGCTTTAGAAGTGCTGGTTCTGACAATTTCAGACGCTGTCAAATTTTACAGGGCATTAACATTCAAATCCTAGTTTTCACCTTCTATATTTTTAACTGAGTATGAAAAAATATGATATAAGCAAGAATTGGCACTGGTTTAGGACTTTACATAGCACAAATATTTTTTAGTTACATTATTTAAAAAAAAAAATCTGTTATAATATAAAAGATACTACTATAATCAAAAATACCACACAGACGACATTGGTACTGAAAATAAAAAATGTATCACACTAATTTTCAGACCCTATAGCATTTATCTTGTGAGAGAGAATAATTCTTGGAAGAAAAGAGGTTTGCCTGTCACCCTATCAAAGCAAAATGTGAATTACTGTATTTAAAAAACAAGTTGCAAATGCACTGCAAGATTGAATGCAATATGAGGCTGAAGTAATTAATAAAAAATATTATTGTCTACATTTTAATTTTTATATGAGAATTAAAGATAATGTACTGATAAATAAAAACACGGATAAAAATGTGATTTTGATCCCAAGAATAGTGGAAAGGTATGAAAAGACAGGGTGAACAGGAAAAGAGCCAGCAATCATATCATCCGCCAACCACAATGATGTTACTTCATGAATCCATAAATTTGCAAGTGAAAATTGTACAGCTTTTTTCTTGAATTTCACAGCTGTGCATTTGAAGCTTAAAAATATGTAATTTTTTTTTTTTTTTTTAAATTGTGCACAAGTGTTTGTGGTTGTCAGCTAGATGTTCAGTTACTGCAGGGAAAAAAATCAGAGTGGCAAAGCCCACATCAAGAGAGTCTCATCTGGTTGCTGAGCTGAAGATCACAGCCCAGCTGATTAAGTTGTCTGTTAAATGATGGAGCAAAAGTGTTTTGATTATTAAATGGTGTAAACTGATCAAAGCAGTGCAAGACAAACCTTTTTGGCACAAGCTAACGTGCCTTTCTCAGTGAGCAGAGAAGTTCTTCAGTCACAAAATGTGAACTCCTCTGCATTATAACAGAATTAACTCTTTCTTTACTGAAAAAAATGAAAAGCCCTTAAGGATTTATTCTGAAACACAGCTAACATTTCTCCAGAAGAGGAAGAAGAAATATAGGTCTCACCAATTCAGAAAGAGAAAAAAACACAAGTGTCCATGGTGGAGGATATTTTTATATCTGTCTGAAGAGAAGTAAAACTCCTTTTTAGATGGACACAACCCTTATTCTCTAACTTACTCTGAACCATTAACAAAAATAAGCATGGGATTATGCGATAACAGTTTTTGCTAGACTGGTATTTACAGGGAAAAAAAAAAAAAGGTTTATTCCCCCCTCAAACTGTTATCTTTAAATCTCTGTTTGTAAATCTAAAAATCTATTTGAGTTATAATTTTCAAAAGGTCTCTTCAGTGGAAGAAGCAGAGGTTAAAACATTCAGCTGAAGTCTGAGGTCTGAAAAAACCTCATTCACTGCAAAAAGAGAATAATAGAAGAAAGTGGACTTAGGCTAGCATTGTGAGTATTTGATCAGCTAAACTCTGGTCATGGCAGCAGATGTATGTCTGAATTAAAGTTACCTCTGGTATGTCCCTGTGCACTTGAAAATACCTCTTTTATGTTTTGAATCATGGAAATATTTACTCACATGTTAAGCTCCTAGAAACAAAAAGTAGTAATACATTGTCATGGCTTTAATATGTTAGTATGTGTCAGGCATATTCCAGATACACTCACATATTCTTCATACACACATTAAAACTCATAGATCTGACGAAACTACT